>NW_027189423.1:7500-205598 GCF_040958095.1 Procambarus clarkii | reverse complement strand
AGAGAGGCTGCCTTAGGAACTCTGGAGGTGCTCTAGAATAGTTAGCTAACTGGGGACGGGATAACGGACTAGAGAGAGCTGTTTCCCCCGGCCTCGTTAGTTAACTGGGGGGTGGAATAATGGACAAGATAGAGCTATTTCGCCGACCCCCCGTTACAATGTTGGCAGCGGTGTTGAACAATGTTTATGGTAGTGTTCATTTAACATTGTTCAGTCCCACGTGTCTTTTGCCGCTCAGGCGCTATCAGGGAGATCTTGACAGGTGTTTAATATTTGCGAGTTAGCGAGTTTTTTCAGGTTAGGAGATAGTGATTCTCTGGCGTTGTGTTTTAGTGATTTTGTGAGTTGTGTGGAGTTCAGATAATGTTCACCAGAACTTGCGTGTGTAGTGATTTATGTTAGTGATAAGATTTGGTGATTTGGGAACTTAGTGGTGTTGGTAGTGCAGCTCAGCTGAGTGTGACAGGTGACCTCGCATGTCCCAGGGGGACACCCAGCCACCGCTGGTCCCTAGGTCAGTTGAGGAGTGGCAGGTGTAGTTCTTAAGTAGTTTTAAGTGGTGGTTCTGCTCAGATTATTGCGATCGACTGTTTTACTCCATTTGAACGCAATAACCCGAGGTGTACTGGTATTGTACAGCATACTAGGGGGAGGCTTAGTATGTCAGTAGACTTCACGTTGGGGACGCTCAACGTTAGATAGTCTGGTCACAGGGGTGGCAAAAGTTTTCAGTTGTTGACCGGCGGAGAAGCTAGGGAAACACTCTGGGTCACGTAGGTGGCTGTAGGTTAAGGGTGGGAGTAACGGTTAATTAAGTACTTAAGATTAAGAACGGTACAGTTAAGTTAGGCTAGTGTTTTGTCTATTAGTATTGATAATTTTTTTTTGTGGAGATTCATTTAGTGACAAATTAAAAGTAGTGACGAGCTTATTCTCTCTTCTCTAAACTTTACTCTGTTACTGTTTTATGTTCCACCAAGTCAGTATCATTCAGAGTTAATTGGATTATTAAAATTTGAGTGTAGTCGTTGCCAGGAGGAGAACGTTATGATTTGACTGTGTAAACCCATACAAACTACAGGGTCACACAACATTTTGGGAGCACGGTATTGTCGCCTTTCTGTTCATTCACAGGTTGGAGCCAGAAGAGAGGCGAGGCGCACATACAAAAGAGGGAGACGGCTGCTGTGTACCATACTCACGGGCGGTTATCACCACCACCACGACCAGCCCACTACCTGGAGGTCATGGCTCCACCACCACCACCACCCCGGGGGACCCCAAGATGCAGCCCTCTCGGTCGGTCAACATGGGTCTACCCAGTGGACCCCAGGTCGTTCTGGAGACGACCCCAGACGACCCAGTAAAGATGGAAGAGGAACAATAACGACTCCAGTCTGTCCCACCAACATTGGTCTACCCAGGATGAACCCCAGGACAGACGGACCCCAATGGACCCCAGGTCGCTTGTCAAAGACCCATGGGAGGAGGAAGAGAGAAGGAAAAGAGAAGGAAGAGATAAGAAAGAGAAGAAAGAAGAGAGAAGAAAGAAGAAGATAAGACAAGCTGAGTGAGACACGATGCCTAGTGTCCCTTGCTGGTGTCAGCATCATTGCATGGAGCGTAATTGCAAGACAGGATCGTTTGCCTTAACTGGCCGCCCCTCCTGCAAGCATTGTGCTCTGTTGAGTGATTCTTCCTGTGTCGTGCGGACTTGATGTGGCTGTCAGAAGTGGCTCTCCGAAGGAGGCGTGCTGGAGCAACAGGGAGGAGAAGAGTAGGATGGGATTTCTACTGTTGGCAACTATTATATGAAGGTCTCGAAATTTGTAGTCCCCATAGCTGTGAAAAACCCCAATATACGTCTCTCATGGTGACTGACGTAGGGTCAATTACAGATCAGCTGGGACAACCAAATTCCACGGTCCTGTGCGCAGTTCAAGTAGTAACGGCTTTCTGGTTGACCAAGGGTTGTTATGCGTTAACGACGGAGAAGCGACGGAGGCAGTTGTGTTGAAGAAATGTGGTACAGGATTATCTACAAGACCAAGCAGTGACGTCGCCCAGCCAGAGACAATGGACGTCTGTCTACATATTTCATTTTTAGAGTAGGGTGATGTATATTTGTTTAGCTAGGATGTATTTTTTTTTCGTTAATAAAGTTGTCGCACACAGCTAGCTTGCTTTAGCAGTGTTGCAAAAACTTTATTTTCGGGGAGAAGGGGAGATGTAACATTGTAAAAGTGTTTGGTTTAGTTGTATTTAATACATACATAGAGTACATGAGTCACAGACAGGAATTTGAGAAGGCGCCAGCTTGGTCGGCCTGAGTTTTACACCTCTAACCATTAATGACCTCAAGTGACCTGAGGTCAGATCATGAGAATTTCACCTTGCTTCTGCAAATCTTATAATTGGAGCCTGGTAGCCTTCAAACATGCCGACGTTTAAGGAGTGGCTTGGTAGAGAGCCAGAGGCTATCTACTTGTGGGCGGAGTTAGCTACTAGGTTCCCCAATATATACTCGGAGAACTATCGATTCGAGAGCATTAACGAGACAGAGAAGAACGGCAGTCAGCAGAGCAGAGAAGACGGCCCTAGCAGGGAGGCTGTCGGCCGGCAGGGCGAGACAGTCTCTGTCAACTATAGACCCCCCCCCCCTCTATCCAGCTATAGGCAGACACTTGAGTTGAGCATTAAGGTGACTTGGTTGTGTTTTACAAGTGTTGTGTGATGATCAGGGGCAGTCAGTTGTAGTGTTCTCAGATTCTTGGAGGATGACTCACTTTACATATATAGATCTTGAACATTGCTTAAATTATAATAGTTATCATGTGAAATATAATTTAATTTATTATTTAAATTGCCTTTGTGTCCCCTAGAGTTTGAGTTGAGGTGAGAAAGCCTCTGTGATTACTGGTTTCATGATTTAATGAGTACATGATAAAGATGGGACATACTAATAATGACCTCTTGATAACATCTTTTGTGAATATTGTGATACAGACAAGTTCCATTCCTTGTCTGGTATATAATGGTCTTGAATGGATGGTGGCAGCATTTCGTCTTCTACTATCTACTCTTCTACTTCTACCTATCTATACCTCTCCCTCCACCCCTCTCTAAACTCTCACTTTCAACTAATGACCCTCCTCGCTCCTCCCACCTCTCACCCCAAACCCTCACTAATTACTTCACTATTCATTTCTTTCCTTTCGTGTCTCTTATACGTTTGTGGCAGTGAAATGTATTCTAGAGTTCTCTCTAGAGTTTCTGGTAGCGGATCAAGTTACGGCGCCTTGTAGTCTTAGCACCTAGGTAGTCAAATACCTAGGTTACAAGGTGTTGAACGAGAGAGGCTGCCTTAGGAACTCTGGAGGTGCTCTAGAATAGTTAGCTAACTGGGGACGGGATAACGGACTAGAGAGAGCTGTTTCCCCCGGCCTCGTTAGTTAACTGGGGGGTGGAATAATGGACAAGATAGAGCTATTTCCCCGACCCCCCGTTACAATGGGCAGAGTTTCTTTCACCCTATGCCCCTGTTACCTAGCAGTAAAATAGGTACCTGGGTGTTAGTCAGCTGTCACGGGCTGCTTCCTGGGGGTGGAGGCCTGGTCGAGGACCGGGCCGCGGGGACACTAAAGTCCCGAAATCATCTCAAGATATCTCAAGAAGAAGGGTACAAACAAGAATAATACAATCACAGATGAAAATATTTGCAGGTATTATGTAAAAGGACAGTGCAGATATGGGCCCAGAGGCACGGAATGCTCATTCATGCACCCCACGGAAATGCCGAAACTGGTTAGGGAAAGGCAGATGTCGTTTTGATACAGAGTGTAGATATTTTCACCCTAAGCTATGCAAACTCTCAGTTAATGAGAGGAAATGCTATGATCTTCATTGCCCAGATTTCCACGTCAGAGGTACACAGCGCTATATAAGAAAGGAAGTCCAATATAATAGCCCTGAAATTTTTTTAGAGGCAGGCACAAACAGAGGGAGAAACAGACAGGCAGAAACATGGCAGGAGTACGGATGGAGAGGGGGAAATGCCCAAAACTGGACTACGGTTCGTCATCAAGCCCACACATACTACAACCCCCAACTACACAGAGACTACCACACTCCCCAGTATCACTTCCAAAACTGGGCAAACCATTGCCACAACAACACACCCTGGGTCAGGGTAGAGAGGAGGGAGAACTACCAAAACCTTCCAGAAGTGACACACAATATGGACAATCATTCATATTTGCAAACATTCAAGGTTTAAAGCCAAAGTCAAGAAATAAAGTTAAGTTCATAAATGGCCTCCTATTAGAGTCAAACTCAATATTTGGGACATTCACGAAAACTCATACAAAAGATTACATGGATGGTGAAATCTGGATTCCAAATTATAATTTATATAGATGTGATAGAAAAACTAGGGCAAATGGAGGAGTAAGTCTGTATATTAAAGAAGACCTGGTATGCACAGAACTACTAAACTCAACTAATGAGGTGGTAGAGGTACTTGGAATTAAGTTAGAGAAACTAAACCTAATTCTAATATATAAACCACCAGATACAACAGTTGAGGAATTCACAGAGCAGATGCACAAAATAGAAACATACTTGATAACCTAGCAAACCCAGCTCCAGATATTATCTTCCTTGGAGATTTCAATTTACCGAGTCTAAGATGGAGAATGGCAAACACAAATATCATAGCAGGGAATGACCCGGGAAATAACCAACCACAGGTCAGAGAACTTTTGAGATTCTGTGACAAATTCTCGCTCAATCAACAGATTACAGAACCAACTAGGAATGAAAACACACAAGACTTGTTATTCACAAACAATGATGAACTAATCAGAGACATCACAATCTCAGATACTTCATACTCAGACCATAAGCTCATTGAAGAGCGACCTAGCATAAACAACGGTAGTAGGTCTAAGAGACCCAACAATCGAGAAGGAATATTCAATCAATTCAATTTCAACAATAGGAGGATTGACTGGGAAAAAATAAATGTAGACCTTGCAACCATTCAATGGGAGACGGTCTTAAGCGACAAAACTCCCACATTTTTGGCTGCAAAGAAAAGGCGATAACATCTAGGTCAGAAAGAGCTGTAGAAGAAGCTAAAGTAGTAGATAAAATTGTTGGCCTCGTGGAAGGTCTTACAAACATAGAGAATGTGTGCGACTACAGGAGAATAGGCAGGTACGTAAAAGGGAAAGATCGACCTTTGAGGATCACCCTAAACGGTGCCAAACAGATGGAAGAAGTACTAAGGAATGCTAGAAAATTGCAAAGTGATGAGGATGGGAAAGGGTGGTGTTAAGACGAGATCTTTCAAAAGAAGATAGAGAGAGCTGAAACTGAACCTCGCCGAGGCAAAACATTTAAATGAGAGCAGGAATGAAGAAGAAATAAATTCTTTTTTCTACAAAGTGATAGGGGTAGGCAAACCAGTAAAGTGGTACATAAAGGCAAACCAACAAAATCAATAGAGAGAGGGGGAGTGAAGAATAAGGAGAGGGGGAACAAGTTCCTGAAGATGGTACACCAACATAGATGGAGTGAGATCGAAGATACTGGAGTTAAGTGATGTAATACAGCTGCAGACACCAGACATTGTTGCACTCACGGAGACAAAACTTGAAGATGTAATTTTAAATGAGGTCATATTCCCAAAGAGCTACTCAATTTGGAGACGGGACAGAAAATTAGGAAAGGCGGTGGCGTTGCTGTGCTGGTAAAAGAACACCTAAAGGTGAACGAAATAATGACTGCCAATCCACAAGAAGTTGACATAATAGCACTAGAGATCTGCATGAGGATGATAAACTAATGATAATAAATGCATATAGTCCACCGCCAAGCAGCACATGGTCAAAGAGGAGCTAGATAGTAAACGTGAAGGTCTTATAACAATAATGAGAGAGATTATAGCGAGAGCGGATAACGATAGATCACGACTGTTGATAGTCGGTGACTTCAACTTGAAATCCATAGACTGGGAAGCATATGAAGCTAAAACAGAAGATTTTTGAACCTGTAAATTTGTAGACCTCATCCTGGAAACATTCTTGTATCAACATGTTAAACAAGCTACGAGGATGAGGGAAGGGGACGTTCCCTCCATGCTAGATTTGATATTTACCAGGAAGGAGGAAGAGATATTTGACATTCAGTACCTTCCTCCCTTGGGTAAAAGTGACCATGTCTTTTTGGGAATAAAGTATGCAATGCGTTATAAGCTGGAAGAAAATAAGGAGGTTGAAGCAGTTGAAAAACCAGACTTCAGGAGAGGACATTATGGTGACCTTAGAAATTTTTTTAGTGAGTATAATTGGACAGACTTGATGCTAGCAAGGAAGTGAATGAGATGTATGGCAAGTTTTGTGAAATATATGATAAAGGCACAAAAAAATTTATACCAAAACAGAGATGCAGAACTAGGAAACAGGATTGGTTCAATAGAAATTGCGAGAGGGCTAGAGACCGAAAGACACAAAAATGGAATCAATACAGGAAGAGGCCGAACCCCCAAACATACCAGCGATACAAAGATGCGAGAAACAACTACACGGCAGTGAGGAGAGAGGCAGAAAGAAATTTTGAAAAAGGGATTGCGGACAAATGTAAAACAGAACCAGGTCTATTCTATAAATTCATAAACAACAAATTGCAGGTAAAGGATAATATTCAGAGGTTGAAAATGGGAAATAGATTCACGGAAGATGAAAAGGAAATGTGTGAAACACTAAACGAAAAGTTCCAAAGTGTGTTTGTACAAAATGAAATCTTTAGGGAACCAGATACAATAAGAATTCCAGAGAACAACATAGAACACATAGAGGTGTCTAGAGACGAAGTGGAAAAAATGCTCAAGGAGCTCGGTAAGAACAAAGCAGCTGGCCCAGATGGCGTTTCACCATGGGTTCTGAGAGAATGTGCATCTGAGCTAAGCATTCACTTCACCTGATCTTTCAGGCATCCCTGTGTACAGGAATCGTAGCAGACGGGTGGAAACAGGCTAACATAGTTCCAATCTACAAAAGTGGCAGCAGGGAAGACCCCCTCAATAATAGACCTGTATCATTGACAAGTGTAATAGTGAAAGTATTGGAAAAACTAATCAAAACTAAATGGGTAGAACACCTAGAGAGAAATGATATAATATCAGACAGACAGTATGGTTTTCGATCTGGAAGATCCTGTGTATCGAATTTACTCAGTTTCTATGATCGAGCCACAGAGATATTACAGGAAAGAGATGGTTGGGTTGACTGCATCTATCTGGACCTAAAAAAGGCTTTCGACAGAGTTCCACATAAGAGGTTGTTCTGGAAACTGGAAAATATTGGAGGGGTGACAGGTAAGCTTCTATCATGGATGAAAAATTTTCTGACTGATAGAAAAATGAGGGCAGTAATCAGAGGCAATGTATCTGAATGGAGAAATGTCACAAGTGGAGTACCACAGGGCTCAGTTCTTGCACCAGTGATGTTTATTGTGTACATAAATGATCTACCAGTTGGTATACAGAATTATATGAACATGTTTGCTGATGATGCTAAGATAATAGGAAGGATAAGAAATTTAGATGACTGTCATGCCCTTCAAGAAGACCTGGACAAAATAAGTATATGGAGCACCACTTGGCAAATGGAATTTAATGTTAATAAATGTCATGTTATGGAATGTGGAATAGGAGAACATAGACCCCACACAACCTATATATTATGTGAGAAATCTTTAAAGAATTCTGATAAAGAAAGAGATCTAGGAGTGGTTCTAGATAGAAAACTATCACCTGAGGACCACATAAAGAATATTGTGCAAGGAGCCTATGCTATGCTTTCTAACTTTAGAATTGCATTTAAATACATGGATGGCGATATACTAAAGAAATTGTTCATGACTTTTGTTAGGCCAAAGCTAGAATATGCAGCTGTTGTGTGTGCCCATATCTTAAGAAGCACATCAACAAACTGGAAAAGGTGCAAAGACATGCTACTAAGTGGCTCCCAGAACTGAAGGGCAAGAGCTACGAGGAGAGGTTAGAAGCATTAAATATCCAAAACTAGAAGACAGAAGAAAAAGAGGTGATATGATCACTACATACAAAATAGTTACAGGAATTGATAAAATCGACAGGGAAGACTTCCTGAGACCTGGAATTTCAAGAACAAGAGGTCATAGATTTAAACTAGCTAAACACAGATGCCGAAGAAATATAAGAAAATTCACCTTCGCAAATAGAGTGGTAGACGGTTGAACAAGTTAAGTGAAGGTGGTGGAGGCCAAGACCGTCAGTAGTTTCAAAGCGTTATATGACAAAGAAGTGCTGGGAAGACGGGACACCACGAGCGTAGCTCTCATCCTGTAACTACACTTAGGTAATTACACTTAGGTAATTACAGGGAATAGCTCAACTGACAGCTGAAGCTTACAAGGTCTGCTTGAAGCACTTACCTGTGAGGAGGGGGAGAAAGAGGACCACTCTAGAAACAGAACGCAGACGACTCTACAGGAGAAGGAAAAAAATAACAAAATGCTTCGACAGACACAACTATCACAAGCAAGGAAAAACAAGCCTAAGCAGGGAGATGGAAGAAATAGAACAAACGTTGAAGTGATCATATAAGTCTGAGGAAATGGAAATTGGAACAGAAAGCTATACAAGAGATAAGGAAAAATCCGAAATTTTTTTCACATACGCAAAATCAAAATCCAAAACCTGACCAGTATTGGACCGTTAATTACAAATGAAGGTACGTACACAGAGGACAACAAAGAGATTAGTGAAATTCTAAGAGGCCAGTATGAGGCCTCATGTATGAGGCCTCATGTATGAGGTTTAGCACACCAATAAACAACATGAAAGTTGATGACCCAGACAGCTTCTTTATGAATGACATTCAAGCTGCAGATAATATAACGGATATTACCACAAACTCGGAAGACTTTGAAAGAGAAATTGACAATATGCCTATGCACTCAGCTCCTGGGCCTGACTCATGGAATTCAATATTCATAAAGAAATGTAAAGTACCAGTAGCGAGAGCACTCAGCGTAATATGGAGAAAGAGCCTGGATACAGGGGAGATACCAGCAGCACTTAAATCTGCAGATATAGCTCAGTTGCACAAGGGGGGGAGTAAAGCCTTGGCCAAAAAATTATAGGCCAGTTGCACTAACATCACACATAATAAAAGTGTTTGAAAGAGTGATTAGGAATCAAATTTCTAGTTTTATGGAAAACAATGAATTGCACAATCCAGGACAACATGGATTTAGAGCGGAAAGATCCTGTCTGTCACAGTTACTCAACCACTATGACAAAATCACAGAAGCCCTAGAAGAAAAGCAAAATGCAGATGTTGTATACACAGACTTTGCAAAGGCGTTCGACAAATGTGACATGGGGTGATAGCTCACAAAATGAGGTCAATGGGAATAACTGGAAAAGTAGGACGCTGGATACTCAATTTCCTGTCGAACAGAACACAAAGAGTAACAGTCAATCAGATAAAATCGAGTCCAAGCGATGTTAAAAGCTCTGTACCTCAAGGTACAGTCCTTGCACCGCTGCTGTTCCTTATTCTCATATCTGATATAGACAAAAATACACGTCACAGCTTCGTGTCGTCCTTTGCAGATGACACAAAAATCAGCATGAAAATTACCTCTGCTGAAGACATTGAAAAACTACTAGCAGATGTCAACAAAGTTTTTGATTGGGCAGCAGAAAATAACATGATGTTTAACAGTGATAAATTTCAGGTACTTAGGAACGGCAAAAATGAGGATCTGAGACATAATACAGGGTACAAGACACAATTGAATCTTCCCATAGTAGAAAAACAGCATGTCAAGGATTTGGGAATAATGATGTCTGACAATCTAACGTTTAGGGAGCATAACCAAGCAAATATCGCATCAGCCAGAAAAATGATCGGATGGATTATGAGAACTTTCAAATCCAGGGATCCCATCACATTGGTTGTACTCTTCAAGTCACTTGTGTTGTCCCGTCTCGAGTACTGCTCAGTACTCACTTCCCCCTTCAGAGCAGGAGAGATTGCTGAAATAGAGGGAATACAGAGAACATATACGGCACGCATAGACGAGACAAAACACCTAAATTATTGGGATCGTCTCAAAGCTCTCCAAATGTACTCTCTAGAAAGGAGACAAGAGGATACCAAATAATATACACATGGAAAATACTGGAGGGTCAGGTCCCAAATCTACACAGTAAAATAACAACGTTCTGGACGTGAACGATATGGAAGAAAATGCAGAATAGAACCAGTGAAGAGCAGGGGTGCCATAGGCACAATCAGAGAGCACTGTATAAACATCAGAGGTCCGGGTTGATCAACGTCCTCCCAGCGACTGTAAGAAATATTGCCGGAACAACCGTGGACATCTTCAAGAGAGAACTGAACGGTTTTCTTAGAGAAGTTCCAGATCAGCCGGGCTGTGGTGGGCTATGTGGCCCAGCGGTGCGTATGTGGCCTGTGGGTATGTGGCTTGGAGCGGCCAAGCAACAGCCTGGTGGACCAGACTCTCACAAGTCGAGCCTGGCCTCGGGCCAGGTTTGGGGAGTAGAAGAACTCCCAGAACCCCATCAACCAAGTATCTATGGAAAACATCAACATGGAAGCCGTTAACACTGTTCATCTATGCTACTTGTATCAGATGCATCATTACTGAACACATAAAACGATTCATATATGTATCATCTAAATAAATTGGAGGTAGCATAGGATTGCAAGGGTGATGCTCAGAGCTACAACTGGATACGCTCGCTGTATCGTCCTCATAGGTGCTGTATCACTTGCATCCGACCTTTGTGTTAGGTCCTTATTGCGCCTAGCTTTACCAATATTATGACCCTCATGTTCTTCAAACAATAAGGTATGAATTTCACCAATAAAGCGCTATCTTTCAACACCGCGTCTGTCAGATGTTTGGGAGCCAGAAGCATGTGCACCACCCATGGTTGCTCACTAAGAAATAACCCAGTCAGCAGCCCTTGGGCTATCTTGAGGATACCTTGAGATGATTTCGGGGCTTTAGTATCCCCGCGGCCCAGTCCTCGACCAGGCCTCCACCTCCAGGAAGCAGCCCGTGACAGCTGACTAACACCCAGGTACCTATTTTACTGCTAGATAACAGGGGCATAGGGTGAAAGAAACTCTGCCCATTGTTTCTCGCCGGCGCCCGGGATCGAACCCGGGACCACAGGATCACAAGTCCAGTGTGCTGTCCGCTCGGCCGACCAGGCTCCCTTAACCACCGTGCTTCTCGGAGTTTATTGAGAAATTCGCCCCCGGTGTGCATGAAAATGAAGTGTTCCCAAAAAATTATTTTTCTTCGTAAAATGATAAATTCCCTTCCCTGAACATGTCTATGTCAAAATAAGTACCAAATTCCACTTACTTTGGCTGTAGGGACATGGACAAGATGCGCTGTGACGTCATCAGGGCCTGGTCGCCCGTGCGTGACTCACCCAGTCGCGCGGGCCATTCAAGCACCGGGTGTGGCCACAAATATATTTTCAATTATTTGTTTTATGTATTTCCAATGCGGTTTTATTTGTTTTTTTATCGTATATGATGCATATTTGTGTCTTTACAATATGTATACAGTAGAACATTCATAATGTTCCATGGAACTGTGATACATGTGTCAGTAATGTGTCCACAATAAATGTTTAGTCGCAATATTACCTGTTAAAAAAACACTAAAATTACGATATGTACAGTTTCACACACTATTTACACAGTAACACACTGTATTACACACTCAGTACTTCGGAAGTGAGTAATAATCAACGAAGTAGCCCATGGTACACAGCGTGACTTTGCTCTCAGTGCACCAGGTACAGATAAATTTTCGCTTCCTGTTTCTTCATTCTGTGTGCTTGCAAAGAACGCACTCACGTACACCCTTGGCTTTAGAACTCGTAGGTTGTATGTAACCAAGCATTGTAAAGCATAAGGTAGTATTGCAAAAGATTATAGGAAAAGATCAATTTGTAAGGTAGTCTTGAAAAGATCGCTTTGTATGGTCCCACACAGGAAGAGATTCAGCTTACCTCAAGAGTGTCCATCAGTCAGGAAGAGATTCAGGTATTCTTGAAAATATCTATGGAAAACACCACCATGGACGCCGCTAACACTGTTCATCTATGCTATTTGTATCAGATGCATCATCACTGAACGCAGAAAACGATTCATGTAAGTATCATGTAAATAAATATCATAGGATTGCAAGAGTGACGCTCAGAGCTACAACTGGATATGCTCGCTATATCGTCCTCATAGGTGCTGTATCACTTGCATTCGACCTTTGTGTTAGGTCCTTATTGCGCCTGGCTTCCCCAATATTATGACCCTTAAGTTCTTCAAACAATAAGGTTTGAATTTCACCGACAGAGCATTATCTTTCAACAACGCGTCGGACAGGTGTTTGGGAGGCAGAGGCGCGTGCGCCACCCATGGTTGCTCATTCAGTACTAACCCAGCAAGCAGCCCTAGGGCATTCTGGGATTTTTTCCCAAGATGGCTGCCTCTCACTGGAGGTTCTAAGAGTCCGTTTCGTACACAACCAACTTCGTACACATTTAGAATTGGTTACGAAAAATCAAAGCGAGTTTTCTCGGTTGGCGCAGTTTCCCGCTGACCAAGAAAACTCGGTTGGCACAGTTAAGTGGTTAATGCTCTCGACTGGGCATTCTGGGAATTTTTTCCAAGATGGCTGCCTCTCACTGGAGGTCCTAAGAGTCCATTTCGTACACAACCAACTTCGCACACATTTAGAGTGGGTACGAAAAAATAAAAAACAGTTTTGATTTTTTTAAAAGAGCTTCGGCAGAAAGCTGCGCCAACCGAGAATACTCGGTTGGCGCAGTTATGAGGTTAAAATGTGGTCTGAATGTGTTTCAGAACTAGACTTTGAGGGGTTTGAGCCTGGATCTGAAGTGTCTATTGTTGAGGAAATTGTTACTCTGGGCTGGAAATTGGGCTCGAAGTTGGATGGTGCTGATGAGGAGTTGGTGTAAAAACACAGCGAAGAACTGACCACCGAACTCCTAGCCCCTAACAAGGAGCAGCAACAAAAGGCAGATGAGGAAATGTTTTCAGGGGAGGAAAAGGCAGTATGGAATGCCCCTTCCACAACAATTAGGAAATGGTGTAGACTGTGGGAAGAAATGCAAACTTTTGTCGAAACGACTCATCCAGAACAAGCTCTAGTAGGCCATTGCATCAACTTTATTTAATGACACTGTGATACCTCAACTACAGACAAGTCAAAAATGAAATAAAATTCAAAATGTTTATTCATGGAAAAAGTACATACAAAGAAGATAAGTTACAAACATAATGTTTGATTTATAGATAGAGCTAGTACATACAATACCTAAAGCCACTAATACACAGAGCGTTTCGGGCAAGATGAGGGGGAAAAAAACACTTAGACTAAAGCTTAATCCTTATGGTCAGGATTGGCATTACTGTTCAGAGTTTTAAATATATAGAGTACACATGAGAGGATGTGCAGTGACTTAATATCTAACATATTTAAAGACTTTAGTAAGAGTACCAAGTGCTGTCTGGGGCCAGAGTTTGATATTGTTCTAATAGCAGTTTTGTGTTAAGTAATTAGAGGACGTAGATGAACGTAGAACAAAATGTTACGACAAAGGGAAAAACAATCTTCTATGGATAGATTTTTTGTGAGAAAATCAAGCAGTGAGCCACAGGCAGGTCCTAGTGGTATGCAGGCAAAATATGCCAGAGAGTGTACCGCAAAGAAGTCATTACTGGCTGATGTTATAATGGAAGAAGACTCCCCTTCCAAACACTAACACCTCTCCCTCCTCTCCCCTGCCCCCCTCCTCACCGTCTGCCATACGCTAACAAGAGTCATCAATAAAGATAAGGGAAAACTTATACATATGTTAGTACTGAAGATTTGGGTGAATTAGGTATAAAATTTACTTTCAGCTTACGAACCGCCTCTGGGAATGGATTAAATTCGTAAGCTGAGGTACCCCTGTATTAGACTTTGGCATCAGTCAGTGTGAATGAAGTTCTATGCCTACCGGGTACCACGAGCCAGAATCTGACCCCCACAGAGAGGCACAAGGAGCAATAGCCTACAGAAACCCCTGTAAGGTTGGAGGAATTATGTCTTCCATTGACTGGGTTATGCATCCAGTAAGGTAAGCACCCCAAAACAAACCCTTATTCTGGTGAAGAAATTGTTGCAGAAAGCCAAAATAGTGGACAGAACTCCTCAACCAAAAATGAGCACAACGTTACCACATCACCGCGTAGCTTGTCTGCACAGCTCCCCCCTCCCTGGAAGGGGGAAGGGGAAGCCCCAGACCCTCATGCCAGATACCCACACCTCAGTTCTGAGGCTGGATGTCAAAATCATGCAACAAAAATTGCCGACCGGAGGGAGGGAGGGATGCCGAGGAGCCTCAAGGTTGCACCCAGATAATGGTGTTTCATTACATTCAACACTGGTTTTCTAGGAGAAGGCCCTTCAGCTCCTCAGAGCTACTTACCCAAAGACAAAAATAAAAATGGACTTACCCGGGAGGTGGTCGGCACTCGCTCCTCAACCCGAAGTCAAGACAACTGGCTGCAACCGCTGATACAAAGCGACACAGGCCCGACTAGGCCCAGGAACACTGACCAGGTAGCGCGTAGCCAGGACCCTGTTCGACCACCAAAAACCCCGCGCCCAAATGTCAGCCTAAGACATGGTACTGAAGACGGCAGCAAGCGCAGCAAACTTATGAATATTGTGGGCACGGGGATAGACCGCAGGCTGGCTGGACCGAATAACCCTGCGGACGACCTGGGAGATCTGAACCCTGGAACAAGGAAGAAGGGGAAACTAGGTCAACCCAATAGCACATCTCCGGACACAGAAGCCTTGGGACACGATCTGGAAGATCCTGTGTATCGAATTTACTCAGTTTCTATGATCGAGCAACAGAGATATTACAGGAAAGAGATGGTTGGGTTGACTGCATCTATTTGGACCTAAAAAAGGCTTTCAACAGAGTTCCACATAAGAGGTTGTTCTGGAAACTGGAAAATACTGGAGGAGTGACAGGTACGCTTCTAACATGGATGAAAAATTTTCTGACTGACAGAAAAATGAGGGCTGTGATCAGAGGCAATGTATCGGACTGGAGAAATGTCACAAGTGGAGTACCACAGGGTTCAGTTCTTGCACCAGTGATGTTTATTGTCTACATAAATGATCTTCCAGTTGGTATACAGAATTATATGAACATGTTTGCTGATGATGCTAAGATAATAGGAAGGATAAGAAACTTAGATGATTGTCATGCCCTTCAAGAAGACCTGGACAAAATAAGTACATGGAGCGCCACTTGGCAAATGGAATTTAATGTTAATAAATGCCATGTTATGGAATGTGGAATAGGAGAACATAGACCCCACACAACCACGGGGACCCCTGAGCAGTGCGCGGTGTCACAGGCACCGGAGCAGAGCGCGGTGTCACAGGCACTGGAGCAGAGCGCGTTGTCACAGGCCCCGGAGCAGAGCGCGGTGTCACAGGCCCCGGAGCAGAGCGGGGTGTCACAGGCCCCGGAGCAGAGCGCGGTGTCACAGGCCCCGGAGCAGAGCAGGGTGTCACAGGCCCCGGAGCAGAGCGCGGTGTCACAGGCCCCGGAGCAGAGCGGGGTGTCACAGGCCCCGGAGCAGAGCGGGGTGTCACAGGCCCCGGAGCAGAGCGCGGTGTCACAGGCCCCGGAGCAGAGCGGGGTGTCACAGGCCCCGGAGTAGAGCGTGGTGTCACAGGCCCCGGAGCAGAGCGGGGTGTCACAAGCCCCGGAGCAGAGCGGGGTGTCACAGGCCCCGGAGCAGAGCGCGGTGTCACAGGCCCCGGAGCAGAGCGCGGTGTCACAGGCCCCGGAGCAGGGCACAGTGTCACAGGCACCGGAGCAGGGCACAGTGTCGGGGGTGCCGCAGCAGAGTGCGGTCCCTGGCAGAGGGACACAAACAAAACAAGGCCCCAAAATGCTGATGGGCTACCTGTAAGCATGGGGAATCGGGAAGAATAAATGGAACATGTACACACGATCACCCTAGAAAGTGCAGAAACCTCCTCAATACAGGTAAATGTACCAAAAGCTGTGAATTCTTTCATCCAGAAATTTGCAAGAACTCTTTGGACAGGAAAGAGTGCTTCAATGCTGAATGCCCAGCTTTTCATATAAGAGGTACCAGGCGAATAAAACCAACAGACTACCACTATGAAAACAGCCACTACTCCATCGACCGGGATAATTTTTTAGCAAGAGGAGGAGGAGAAGAATGGCTAAAAATGACCAGACTCTACCACCAACTCGGTCAAATGCTAGAGAGGACGCAAACACAGTGGCCTCCTTATCAGAGCCTCAGATATTAACACCAATTAAAGCATCCAGCACTTCCACTAACACGATAACATCATTTATATTTGCCAACATCCAGGGTATAAAAACACGCAAATCCAACAAAGTTCACTTTATAGATGGTCTCCTTCATGAGGCAAATGCAGTGTTTGCAGCCCTAACGGAAACTCACACAAAGGACTACCTTGATGGTGAAATATGGATCTCAGAATACAATCTCTTCAGATGTGATAGGAAACACCGGCTTCAGGGTGGGGTCAGCCTCTACATCAAAGACACACTCATCTGTACTGAGCTGCTAAACACCTCAAATGATATGGTGGAAGTGCTGATAGTCAAAATAGAGATCCTAAATGTAGTTGTTGTCCTTGTATATAAGTCACCGGAGGCAAACCCTCAGCAGTTTAAAGACCAACTAATGAAAATAGAGCACTGCTTGGAAAACCTCACAAATCCAGCTCCGAACATCATCCTGCTTGGGGACTTCAACCTACGGCACCTGAAATGGAAGCACCTGGCTAATACAGTAATATCAGAAAGAATACCAGGAAGTAGCCTAAATGAACAGGCACATGCAAATGACCTGCTACGGATATGCGATAGGTTTGCCTTAAACCAGCAAATAGTAGAACCAACTAGGAAGGAGAACACGCTGGACCTCATTTTCACTAATAATGATGAGTTGATCGGGAACATAATGATTACAAATACCTGTTACTCAGATCACAACTTAATTGAAGTTCTGACAACCATGGGGAATGGACCTTCAAAACCAGTCCAGATTCCCGGTGGAGGAGATTTCAGCAAATTCAACTTCAATAATAAACGGATAAACTGGGAGCAAATAAACCAGGACTTCACAGAAATAAACTGGGAAGAACAGCTAGGAAATGCAAACCTGAACCAGTGCCTGGAAAAAATAAGCTCAGTAGCACTAGAAATATGTTCAAACCGCATACCCCTCAGAAAAAAGAGAAAGAGATGCAGATTGGAACGGGAACGTCATTCCCTATATAGGCTGAAGAAAACGAATCGCGGAACAACTTGAGAGTCGCACCCTATCTCAAGAACGGCGAAGAAGGTTAGGTAGAGAAATAGAAACAATTGAACTCAAGCTACAAGAATCATACAAAACCCAGGAGAGGCAAAGAGAGCAAAAGGCCATCAGTGAAATAGAGAGAAATCCGAAATATTTTTTCTCCTATGTAAAATCAAGATCAAAAACCACATCTAGTATCGGGCCCCTCCGAAAGGGAGATGGAACTTTCACCGATGACAACAAAGAAATGAGCGAGTTACTGAGGAAGCAGTACGACTCTGTTTTCAGCGAGCCATTAAATGCACTAAAGATTGATAACCCAAATGAATTTTTCATGGATATGATACCAACATCAAATCACATATCAGACGTCGCCCTATCCCCACTAGATTTTGAAGAAGCCATAAACAGTATGCCTATGCACTCTGCACCAGACCCGGATTCTTGGAACTCCATATTCATCAAGAACTGTAAAAAACCACTATCGCAGGCCCTTCACATTCTGTGGAGACAAAGCCTAGATACTGGCGTTATCCCTGACATACTAAAAACAGCAGAGATAGCACCACTCCATAAAGGAGGAAATAAGGCAGAGGCAAAAAATTACAGACCGATAGCACTAACATCGCACATCATAAAAATTTTTGAGAGAGTGCTAAGAAGTAAGATCACAAAATACATGGAATCACAGCATCTCCATAACCACGGACAACATGGTTTCAGAACAGGGCGCTCTTGCCTGTCGCAGTTGCTGGACCACTATGATATGGCATTAGATGCTATGGAAGACAAACAAAACGCTGATGTAATTTACACAGATTTCGCAAAAGCTTTTGATAAATGTGACCATGGTGTTATTGCACATAAAATGCGTTCAAAAGGAATTACCGGGAAAATAGGCAGATGGATCTACAATTTCCTGACTAACAGAACCCAATGTGTAATAGTCAACAAAATAAAATCCAGCCCATCAACCGTGAAGAGCTCAGTCCCCCAGGGTACTGTGCTTGCTCCAGTACTTTTTCTCATCCTCATATCGGACATAGACCAGAACACAACCTATAGCACTGTATCATCCTTTGCAGATGACACTAGGATTTTCATGAGAGTTGGCAACATAGAGGACACGGCAAACCTCCAATCAGATGTAGATCAGGTCTTTCTATGGGCTACAGAAAATAATATGGTGTTTAACGAGGATAAGTTCCAGCTCATGCGCTACGGAAAAATTGAAAATATAAAAACTGAAACCACGTACAAAACTCAGGCAAATCATAACATAGAACGAAAAGGCAATGTAAAGGATCTGGGTGTACTCATGTCGGAAGACCTTACCTTTAAAGAACACAATAAAGTAGCCAGTCACAACTGCAAGAAAAATGACAGGTTGGATAACAAGAACTTTTCACACTAGAGATGCTATACCGATGATGATACTTTTCAAAACGCTTGTGCTCTCTAGAGTGGAGTACTGCTGCACAATTGACAGCCCCTTTCAAAGCTGAAGAAATTGCTGACCTAGAGAGCGTGCAGAGGATCCTTTACTGCTAGAATCCACTCAGTAAAACATCTAAATTACTGGGACCGACTAAAGAGCCTAAATCTGTACTCCCTTGAGCGCAGGCGGGAGAGATACATAATAATTTACACGTAGAAAATAATTGAGGGGCTGGTCCCAAACCTGCACACAGAAATAACACACATGAGACCAGAAGACATGGCAGGATGTGCAGAATACCCCCGTTGAAAAGCAGAGGTGCAACAGGTACTCTGAGAGAGAACTCTATCAACATCAGAGGCCCGAGACTGTTCAACACGCTTCCACTACACATAAGGGGCATAACTGGCAAACCCCTCACAGTGTTCAAGAGAGAACTGGATAAGCACCTCCAAAGGATACCTGATCAACCAGGCTGTGACTCATACGTCAGGCTGCGAGCAGCCGCGTCTAACAGCCTGGTTGATCAGTCCAGCAACCAGGAGGCCTGGTCAACGACCGGGCCGCGGGGACACTAAGCCCCGGAAGCACCTCAAGGTAGCTCAGGGTAGGTAGGTAACCTATATATTATGTGAGAAATCTTTAAAGAATTCTGATAAAGAAAGAGATCTAAGGGTGGTTCTAGATAGAAAACTATCACCTGAGGACCACATAAAGAATACTGTGCGAGGAGCCTATGCCACGCTTTCTAACTTAAGAATTGCTTTTAAATACATGGATGGCAATATACTAAAGAAATTGTTCATGACTTTTGTTAGGCCAAAGCTAGAATATGCAGCAGTTGTGTGGTGCCCATATCTTAACCCTTAACATGCTCGGGGTCTAATATCCTGCCATCCCCACAGGCGCATGTCATTTTGAAAAAAAAAAATTTTTTTTTTTTTTTTGCTAATCTGTTAAGTTCTGTTCACTGATCACGGGAAAAATAAATAAAAAAAATTCTATTGTACTTACTTTTGTTGCAATAGAGCCGGAAAGCTCGGTGATGACGTCACAATCTGCATGTTCGCTCATGCAGTACATGCCCCAGAGGCGTTGCGCGCGGTCCTCAAACAGCCAGAGTTGCCACAAATATATTTTCGCGCTATTTATTTACAACGTCTAGGCGCATTTTATCCAATTTTTTTCACTAATTGTGTTTCAAATACTGTTTGAACATATTTTGTATCAATAATTGTTGCATATTTGAGTATACACAGGCGCACACAAATGTTTTCAATTACGGCAATATAATATGTCATTACAGTCTATTATATTGTATGTTCTGCTTGTATTTGTATATATTTACACACACGCACCCGCTATCTGCTTATATGTTTACATATTTACACACTCGCACACGCTATACACACTTTGAAGCACACTTAGAAGTTTTCTAGACTGTGGTAGTCATTGAAGCAGTCGACAGCACATAATGGGATACCACACGTTTCACACCATGTTTGCACAAGCTTCCGTTTCTTGTCTCTACGTGTCGTTGTTTTACACACCAAGCAATCGCGTTGGGCTATTGCACGCTTCCCAGCTGGTGGCAAATACTTGAGTCTGTGTGCTAGGAAGCCTTCAGTGTGAGCGAGGCGTGGAGTACCAGCATGCTGCAACAGTGGGTTTATGATGGGCCGCTGAATACCTGGGACATCTTTTGCAAACTTTCCTAATAACTGTATTGCAGCATCAAATACAAAGTCACGGAAAGTGGGCTTATGTCCAGTTCTCACAAGGTACATGTTGAAACAGTTCAGCATGCTCATGTCCACAAGATGGAAGAACACTTTTTTCGTCCACCTACATGTCTTCCACACACACTCTGCAGTGCCAATCATCATGTCTGATTTATCAATCAACCGCATGTTGATATTATAGTCTAAAACACAGTCTGGCTTATATAGTGGTGCATTTGTTTTATGGTTCACTTTCCCACTGTTCACCATTGATCCATCATGAATTGTTGTCAACAAGTTCACCTCTCTTTTGTCTTTCCACCGAACTGACAGAATGTTATCACTTTTCCTTCTCTGACACTCACCAACTGCAATGTCGTTGTCAAACACAGGCATTTCCCTTCGTTGTGGCTTTACTGTACCAACCAATCCGGTTCTATTTTCTAGCAAGAACCGAGCTAGCAAGGGACTTGTATAGTAATTATCCGTGTATAAAATGTGTCTCTTGTTCATCCACGGAGCCATGATGGTCTTCACTGCACTCCCCGAGAATCCATGTTCGTTGTTACCAGGAATGTCTACATCACTAGCCGAGTATTCAATCATGTGTAACATGTATCCTGTCTCACAATCACAAAGAACAAAAAAATTTCAGGCCAAATCGGTTTCGTTTTGAGGGAATGTACTGTTTGAATGGAACACGTCCCTTGAAAAGTACGAGAGATTCATCAACCACCAGCTTCTGTGCTGGTACGTAAAAATCTCTGAATTTTCCAATAACATCGTTCATGTAGTGCCTCACTCGCCACAGTCTATCATCAGGTGTTCGGTCCTGAACACTTCCAAAATGTAGACACCTGAGGAGTATCTGAAACCTGTCTCGTGACATATGTCGGAAAATCCGACACCATTTAATAATCATACAGATAATAGCTGTATTGTATAAACAAGTTACCCATAGAAAACGTAACTTGTAGTGGAATTACCGTCTAAAGAAAACGGGATATCATCACCACACACTATTATAATTCACCACCTATTATGGTGGGAATTATTCTTAAATACATTAGTCTTTGGACTTTACCATCATAAAAACATCTTATATAAATTAACTTAATTATCAATATTAAAGTAGAGTAAATGTGACCCTTCTATCACTTTCTGAAATCTGGACAATGTAGGCCAGGCGTCAGTGGGGAAGGAGGGCAGCCATTGTTTGTTCTAGACCAGAGGCTCACGGGAGCAAATTCGACTCCTGTTAATTTTACTTGGACGTAGTGTTATGGAAACCAAAGGTGTACCATTATCAACACGCTGTCTACAAATTCAAGTTAAGTGTTCTTTCCGAAACCCATGTATCTTTCATTTATGGCCATTAATGTCATTATATAGGGTGAACCGGTTAGAGCACGACATAGCCTCAAACTAAAGGTAATTAAGCCAGGTCTTTATTGTTCCATGTATAGTGTTTTCTCTGATATAACTTGTCATATATAGGATTCTGGCTTTACGGCTAGCGCCCTTTTGACAGGTCAAGACGAGGAAGCAAGGACTTTGTGCACCAGTTACTGGGTGATGGAAGCTACCTCAAAGAGGATAATTTGGTGTCTACACCCTAGTTATACCTGGTGGACTAGCCTGCTGTACTATAAGATAAGGAACCTCTTCAATGTATGTAGTCTATTACTGTAGTTTGATTGGCTGCATATATATTCAATTAATATAAACCCCCCTAATGTGTAGAGGATCGATTTGTGAGATTAAGAGATTATTGCAGAAATACAGTCCACTTATCATTATACAAATTGCTATCGAAGTATATAAATTAACGTAAATATAAATTCATATAAATTAAATAAATATAAATCTCACAGGTCGGTTCCCACAACATATATTTCCCGAATAAAGGTGTTGGTATTGTATGGTCCTTGCTCCAATAGTCACTTATTGCATGTTTGTGACAGTACTTCATCAACAAACAGAGTGCCAAAAACACATACATTTCCGCAACTGTGGTATTTTTCCAACGCTGCAGTCGTGAAGATTCTGTGATTTCCCTCTCAATCAGGTAAGCAGCATGCAGGTTCGTTTGGTGTACAATGTATTCCATGAGTGGTTCATCATAGAATGCTGTAAAATATTCCATCTCAGCCATGTCCTCACCTTGATTAGGGAAAAGGTTTGTAATCCCTACATCTTTATCATCAAAGTGAGGAATATTAGGAATAAAATCGTCACCATCACTCCACTCAAGTACACCAGGCGCCCTGCGAGATGCAGAGGAAAGACGGCGAGGAAGCGATGCATACCGGCGACCAGGAGCTGAATACCGTCTGCGAGAAGCACGGCGGCTACGTGCACATGAGGTGGGTGCACGTGAGGTGAATGCACGTGAGGTGGATGCACGTGAGGTGGATGCACGTGAGGTGGATGCACGTGAACACGAGGGTCTTGGTCCCTCATGTGGTGCCATGCGGTGGCGCTTGGCTGGGCGAGATGCTGCTGACGCGACAATTTCTCGCCCAGTTACACCACTGGTACCAGCCACAGGCTCAATAAAACTATGATCTGAGTCACTAAACCCAGAAAAGGAGTCACCTCCCTCTGACTCGTCACCCTCAAACAGAAAATATCCACAGGAACTGTGAGGTCGTGGTAGAATTGGGGTAGAAACTGGCCAAGGAGGCATGGGTGAGCGTAGAGGCCTCGCCATGGCATGGCGAACATTGTCACTCTCACTGCTGCTGCTACTATCACCCGACAACTGTGTATAATCCTCATCGTTGTCTGAATCATCAAACACACTTTCTTCACCTTCAGAGAATAATTCGTGGGATATTTGCTCTGGGGTGAGGGATTGAGTGGTGCGTGCCCGTGAGGCGTTTGACCGTGCGCTCGCCATGGTGACTCTCGCTAAACTGAGGCCTCCCATGCCTTCGGTTCGTGAGCGGGAATTTTTTTCAAAATGGCCTCTGTTTACTATAGCCCCTGGGCAGCGTATGGGACCCCCAGCTACACTGCGGGCCATTCAAATCGTACGCGGTACCCATAATCGTCATATGACGTGAAGCGCAGTTGACTGGTAAAACGATTTACACTTCATATGACGTGATGCGCACTTTAAGGGTTAAGAAGCACATCAACAAACTGGAAAAGGTGCAAAGACATGCTACTAAGTAGCTCCCAGAACTGAAGGGCAAGAGCTACGAGGAGAGGTTAGAGGCATTATATATGTCAAAACTAGAAGACAGAAGAAAAAGAGGTGATATGATCACTACATACAAAATAGTAACAGGAATTGATAAAATCGACAGGGAATATTTCCTGAGACCTGGCACTTCAAGAACAAAAGGTCATAGATTTAAACTAGCTAAACACAGATGCCGAAGAAATATAAGAAAATTCACTTTCGCAAACAGAGTGGTAGACGGTTGGAACAAGTTAGGGGAGAAGGTGGTGGAGGCCAAGACCGTCAGTAGTTTCAAAGCGTTATATGACAAAGAGTGCTGGGAAGACGGGACACCACGAGCATAGCTCTCATCCTGTAACTACACTTAGGTAATTACACAGATAATGGCAGAGAGCCGCAACTGGACACAAAACATGATGCACCCCCCAGCCTAACCAACCATCAACAACCCAAGGACTACTCCAGAAAGCAGGAGTCCCATTCTTTGCCAAAAAAGGAGACGGCTGCAATTGAACAAACCTACTACCAGGACCAAACCGGCAGAAACCTCTGTGCCAGAGGAGAGCATGAAGCTAACAGACCCGACCCCCAGAGGCCAATTCCAACAGGAAAAAGAGCCTTAGAGAAACAATCCTTAACCCAAGGGACCACTACAAACGGAGGAGGAGAGAGAAAGGAAAGCACCCGATCCAAAGACCAGGATGACTCAGGTAGCGAGTGAACAGGCCAGAGGTGAAATAATGCACGAGACAGCTTGCGGAACGGTAGAGAAGTTAAATCGACCCCAAACACAAGCTGTAGTGGCTCTGCCAGCGCCGCACGATAAGAAGCGACAGTATTAGGTCTAAGATGACGGTCCTGTAACAACCACGAAAGAAAAGACAACACCACAGCATCAGAAACCTAAGTAAACCTACGAAGGGATAAGAAAAACTGAAAGGACCGCCAGGAAACTTCATACTGACGCCGAGACAAAGCACACACGTGGGACACCATCAAAGAAGCCACCTGCTCACCATACAAATGGTGATAGACTCGAGTAAAAAAATACCAGACACGAAGACTCGAGGGGAAGATCGAACCAGCCATGTAGCAGACTGGGGAGATCTCCTGAAAAAGGCAGAGGGCAGGAAGACCCCCAGGTTCAGACACAGAGCAAGCAGCCCCTGAAACCAAGGCTGGGTCGGCCACCAAGGGGCCCAAGAGGACTACTCTCCCCCTGGTAAGTCTTCTTCTTCTTGTTGATAGTAGGTGCAGTTTGCATGAAGGGTTTGTCCTCCCGATGACTGCACCAGTACTGATGTTGTTGGACGCGTTTATGTTGAAGATGATCGGAGCTACCAAGGTGCTTGTTGCGTTGTGCTGTAGATAGAGTCTCCCTGGTAAGTCTCCTAGCGAGCCAGGGGCCTGGAGCAACAGCGGAACAGCGGGGAAGAGGTAAAGGTAACCCCACCTCGACCAGTCCTGCCAAAAGGCATCGACCCCGACTGCCTCGTAGTCGGGGAAAGGAGCCACGTATATGTCCCTTTGTTCGTATTCCACCCGCGCTAAAGAGTTTGTCTTTATCCACCCTGTCAATTCCCCTGAGAATTTTGTAGGTGGTTATCATGTCTCCCCTTACTCTTCTGTTTTCCAGGGACATGAGGTTCAGCTCCCTTAGCCTTTCCTTGTAACTCATTCCTCTCAGTTCCGGGACCAGTCTGGTGGCATACCTCTGAATCTTCTCTAACTTTGTCTTGTGTTTAACTAGGTATGGACTCCAGGCTGGAGCTGCATACTCCATGATTGATCTTACATAAGTGGTATACAGGGTCCTGAACGATTCCTTACACAAGTTTCTAAAGGCAGTTCTTATATTGGCCAGTCTAGCATATGCCGCTGATGATATCCTTTTGATGTGGGCCTCTGGGGACAGGTTCAGTGTGATATCGACCCCCAGATCTTTCTCTCTATTTGACTCTTGTAGGATTTCACCTCCCAGATGGTACCTTGTGTTCAGCCTTCTGCTCCCTTCGCCTAATTTTATTACTTTACACTTTCCTGAGTTGAACTTTAGCAGCCATTTTCTAGACCATTCCTCCAGTTTGTCCAGGTCGTCCTGTAGTCTCTGTCTATCTTCATCCGTTTTGATTCTTCTCATAATTTTTGCGTCATCAGCAAACATTGAGAGGAATGAGTCTATAACCTCTGGAAGGTCGTTTACATACACTAGAAACAGGATGTATCCGAGAACAGAGCCCTGTGGAACCCCGCTGGTGACATCTCGCCACTCTAATGCCCCCCTTCACTGTTACTCACTGTTTCCTATTGCTTAGATACTCCCTTATCCACTGGAGCACCTTGCCTTTTACTCCTGCCTGCTGCTCCAACTTTTGTAACAGCTTTTTGTGAGGTACTGTGTCAAAGGCTTTCTGACAGTCCAAGAAAATGCAGTCTGCCCACCCTTCTCTTTCCTGCCTAATTTGTGTTGCTTGGTCATAGAATTCTATTAGGCCTGTGAGGCACGATTTACCATCTCTGAACCCATGCTGGTGGTGTGTTACAAAGCTGTTTCCCTCCAGATGCTTTATGAGCCTTTTCCTCACAATCTTCTCCATCACCTTGCATGGTATACAAGTTAGGGAAACTGGCCTGTAGTTCAGTGACTTTTGCCTGTCACCCTTTTTGTAAATTGGGACTACATTAGCCGTCTTAACAACGTACTAACGTACAACGTAATAACAACGTACTGGAGTGAACGACATGGAAGAAAATGCAGAATAGAACCAATGAAGAGCAGAGGTGCCATAAGCACAATCAGCGAACACTGTATGAACATCAGGGGTCCGCGGTTGTTCAACACCCTCCCAGTGAGCATCATAAATATTGCCGGAACAACCGTGGACATCTTCAAGAGGAAACTAGATTGTTTTCTTCAAGGAGTGCCGGACCAGCCGGGCTGTGGTGGTATGTGGGCCTGAGGGCCGCTTCAAGCAACAGCCTGGTGGACCAAACTCTCACAAGTCAAGTCTGGCCTCGGGCCGGGCTTGGGTCGTAGAACTCCTCTCAGAACCCCATCAAGCAGGTATCAAGCAGTAAGGACCAACATGGTTTCTATAGTGAAGACACTGATGGCACCATGGCTGAACAAAGTCCACATTTTATACACAGATAACTATTATACAAGTCCCTCGCTAACTAGGTTCTTGCTTGAAAATAGAACTAGTGTGTGTGGCACAGTAAAGGCAAGAAGGGAAATGCCAGTATTTGACAATATTCTTGAAGTTGGTGACTGTCAGCTAAGAAAAAGTGATCAAAAACTCTTAGTGCAGTGGAAAGACAAGAGAGAAGTGAACATGTTGACCACCGTTCACAATGGCACAATGGTGGACGGTGGCAGGGTGAAAAGAACAAAACAAATAAAGAGCACCACTTGGTTTCCGAACCCCTTGGGGACGAGACCCGTCGGTTAACATGTAAGTTCGTATACGAGAAATGGAGGAAAAATATATAAAAAATGTGTGAAAAAATCTAGGGGTAAAATCGACAGGTTCATAGCATAAATGCGACCATATTTTGTTTGTACTCACCAATAATTGAAGTCCTGATCTGCTTATGTTGATGACTGATGTTGATGAAGCATAGTTATTTACATGGAAGAAGTGGTAGTGGATGTTGATGGTGTTGGTTTGACTGAAGTTTTTGGGTTGACTGAAGTTGTTGGGTTGACTGGGCCAACATGAGATGAGTCAGGTGCAGGTGATGCAATGCGAGCTTTCTTGGAAGCCATTGCAAAAGACTCTTTAATTGACATTTGTTTCATTCCCTTGGCTCTTGTTTTTAAAAACTTCATATACAAATTGTACTGAGTCATCATGTCCTTAATTTCAAACTCGCTGTTACTCGTGTCCATAAATGCCAGAATTTCTTAAAAAAAATTCTGAATTTTTTCCACATTACAATTTTCCTTTAACGTTTCTTCATCCTCTTCCTCTTCCTCTCCATCTTCTTCATTGCACTCGTCTGGCTTTTTTGCTGTACATACTAATTCTATAATTTCATCATTAGTCATGTTTTGATTGTTTGGGGCTTCTTCATCAAAATCTATCCATCTATCGATGTCATCTTCTATTGTTTCAGTTACCAGTTCTGCTCTCAGCTCAGGGGACTTAATCCCCTTGACATAGGCTAGGAGTTCCTCTCTTAATTTTTTCTTCTCGCTAACTTTCTTCACCGCAAATCCTTCAAAATCTGCCTCGTCATCTTCGTCAGGAAACAGACTTGACGTGGGCCAAAGTTTTTCCAACCATTTCTTAGTGTTGTCTGCTTTACCTCATCCCACGCACTAGCAATAGTCCAGATAGCTGACTTTATTGTGAAGACTTTATAAAAGTCCTTAAGTGTTCCAAGCTGATTATTAAGACGTCTGGCAAACATCCTCTTGTAGTGGTGTTTAAGGTTCTTAATTATTCCTTGATCCATGGGTTGGATCACTGAAGTTGTATTGGGTGGCAAGAACGTTCCAATAATATTGCCATATACTAGCTCATCACCTCGTGGATGCGTTGAACTGTTATCTAACAGCAGCACAACTTTGCTGTTTTGCGGGAGACCAACACTTTTCAGGTGCTCCTTCACCTCGGGTACAAAGTTCTTATTAAACCACTCGACAAATATTACTCGAGACATCCACGCACTTGGCTGGTTCTTATAAATCACAGGGAGGTACCTGGCTGACTTTAAAGCCCTGGGGTTTTTACTAATTCCAATCACAAGTAAGTTTAATTTGTGCATGCCAGCTGCATTTGCACAGCACAACAAAGAAATTCTCTGTTTGTTCTGTTTATAACCACCTTAATCGTCCTCACCACTATGAGCCATCGTTTCTGTGGGAAGCTTATGCCAGTGCAAACCTGTCTCATCAGCATTATAAATTTGCTCTGAAGATAAATTTTGTTCCTGCACCATCTCCGCAAATTTACTTACATACTCATCAGCACCAACAATATCAGCAGATTGTCTTTCACCATGCACTTTAATGAACCTAATGCCATGACGGGTTTTAAAACTTCTGAGCCATCCATCACTGTATACACACTCTTGAGTAATTTTCATTGCTTGGTGAAATTCACGCGCCTTTTCCATGAGCAGCCAGCCTGCCACTGGCTTCTTCATCATCAAACCTCACGTCTCTGTTTGTACTACTCCCACACTGCGTTATCAACACTCTCCACCTTTGCTTTACTTACTACCTCCCTATTTCGTATTGCTTTATCACATTCACTTCTAGAGAAATAGTAAAAAATGATAGGTTTAGCCTTAAGAAGATCAAAAACAGTACTTTTACTAATGCCATATTCAGCGCACACGACACTTCTCGGGACACCACTCTCCACCTTCTTAATTATTTCAACTTTCTTCTCAAATGTCATCACTGACCTCTTTCTTTTACGTAACCCGCTTGTAGATGCTTTCACTGACACAATGCGTGCATTTGGAGTCGATATGGTGCACGGATGTTCCTTGATTGTGCTGATATGTAAAACAAAGTCACGGAATGAACACTCCAGTCTCGTGACAAATTCAAACAATGGGAACAATAGACCGTGAGTCTGTGACGTCACAGGGTAGCAGGCGGTGCCCGACACGGTCAGTGAGCAAACTGAACCATCTCCCACCCACCCACCACCACGGGCCGGCATGACGCTTGTCTGACCGCTTCCTTACCCGAACTTGGTTCGTGTAGGATAACCCCAACCCCAGCCGGCGTGAAGCTTGGCGGACTACTTCCTACCCGAACTTAGTTCGTGTAACATGACTCCCCAACCCCAATCGGGAAACTGGAAGTTTCGGATAACTAAAGTTCGTAAACCAAGTGGTGCTCTGTAATCTATAAGCCAGACTGTGTGAAGGACTATAACATCAGCATGCGTTTGGTGGATAAATGTGATATGACAGTGAGGTCAGTCGAGTGTGTACAGAAAACAGTGAAGGCGACCAAGTTGTTTTTCCACCTTGTTGACGTAACAATGCTGAACAGTTACAATATGTATCTTGTGAAAACAGATGGTAAACGAAATTTCCATGCGTCCAGTTTTACTGTAGTGACACAATTACTAGAAATGTTTGCCAAACCAATTTCTGGCATATAAATGTTCACTGTGATCCGTTTACCACCAAACAGGTGGTAAACAAAATTTCCTTGTGTTCAGTTTTACTGTAGTGACACATTTACTAGAAACATTTGCCAAACCAATTTCTGGCATATAAAGAGTCATTGTGATTGTGAATGCACCATGCTCCCAAACCCAGGCTTGCTTTCAAGAATGCCTTTCTGACACACAATATAACGAATTTACCACCAACTGGAAAACGTGCAGTAGACCAGTGTGAGTGTATTGTATGTAAGACCACACAAAAGAGGGAACAGAAATGTAAAGTGGTCTTAACTTGGTGCACAACGTGTGAGGTCCCTTTGTGCTATGTCAAATGTTTTGAGGAGTATCACAGTCTCGAGGCCTTCTAAATGTTCAATACTGGTGCAAAAACATGTACATATTGAGTGATACCTGGTTACCAGGTTGATGGGGTTCTGGGAGTTCTTCTACTCCCCAAGCCTGGCCTGAGGCCAGACTTGACTTGTGAGTTTGGTCCACCTGGCTGTTGCTTGGAGTGGCCCTCAGGCCCACATACATCACAGCCCAGTTGGTCTGGCACTTCTTGAAGAAAACATTCTAGTTTCCTCTTGAAGACGTCCACGGTTGTTCCTGCAATATTTCTGATGCTCGCTGGTAGGACGTTGAACAACCGTGGACCTCTGATGTTCATACAGTGTTCTCTGATTGTGCCCATGGCACCTCTGCTCTTCACTGGTTCTATTCTGCATTTTCTTCCATGTCGTTCACTCCAGTACGTTGTTATTTTACTGTGCAGATTTGGGACTTGTCCCTCCAGTATTTTCCATGTGTATATTATTTGGTATATCTCTCATGTCCTTTCTAGTGAGTACATTTGGAGAGCTTTGAGACGATCCCAACACTACCTGAGAAGCCATGTTGGTCATTAGCAGGAATGTCTACATTTGTACCCGTATACATTATCATATGTAACACAATTCCTGTTTCACAGTCACAGAGTACAAAGAATTTCAATCCAAATCGGTGGCGTTTGGAGGGAATATACTGCTTGAAGGCAAGACGTCCTTTGAAAAGCACAAGGGATTCGTCAATCACAAGCTTCTGAGCTGGTACGTAGAAATCCCTGTACTTTCCGATAAGTTCATTCAGTACGTGCCTTACCTTCCAAAGCCTATCTTCATCATTTGCAAAGTGAAGACACCTGAGGATTATTGCAAATCGGTCTCGAGACATATATTTGCCAAACATTGGTGTTGGAACAGTATGGTCTTTGCTCCAATAATGATCGATTACGTGTTTGACACAATGTTTCATCAACATACACAGTGCCAAAAACACATACATTTCACCTACAGTCGTATCTTTCCATCGCTGCAAACGTGAAAAATCGGATAACTCCTCCTCATCAATGAGATCACTCGCATATTTGTTCGTCTCCTGAACAAGATGTTCCATTAGCGGCTCATCAAAATATGCAGTAAAATAGTCCATTTCACACATATCTGCACCTTTATCAGGGAAAATGTCTGTAATTCCAACATCCGAATTATCAAAAACAGGAATTTGTTGAACAAAATCTGTCCCATCAGTCCACACAAAAACACCGGGTGTCTTTCTAGAGCCAATAGCGGCACCACGGCGAGGAAACCGTGTACCAGGAGCTGAAGCAGGTCTAGGAACAGTAGGGGCGGGCAGGGATGGTGATGGAAAATTCCTCGATGTTGAGGGTCTTTGTTCCTGTGGTGCCATGCGGTGCCGCATGGCTTGGCCAGATGCTGCTGACGCGACAAATTGTCGCTTGGCAACACCACACACTCCTCCACTGGCACTAGCAAAACTATTTTCCGATTCTAAGTCACTAAAACCAGAAAATGATTCACCTTCTTCAGAATCGTCGAGCAAAACATCAATATCTTGCAAGGGAGCACATGAACTGTGTGGTCTTGCTGAAATTGGGGTGGAGTGAGGGCGAGGAGGCATGGGCGAGATGCTAGGCCTAGCCCTGGTGGAGCCAGCATGTTCACACTCGTCGTCGGTCGTATCCACCTCTGAGGGCTGTGTATAGTCATGATCAAAGTCTGAGTCGTCTATATCAGACTCATCACCATCTGGGAACAAATTACGAGTAATTTCGTCCTCGGTCAGAGGTCTCGAGGAACGTCTCGCTGAGCGGGGTCGGTCGTCGGAACGTGATGCGCTCGCCATGGTGTCCGCCGGGTAACTGAGCTCTGTACATAAAGGGGACCCACGCTGGATTTTTTTCCCAGGCGGGGTTTGTTTATGTTTGGTCGAGGCTCGCCGATGACTACCCCTATCCCAGGCGGGGCGTTTAAATTATAGCGCTAGACACGAAATCATATATAAATGATGTGCGCGGTTCCGGTTTTGTCACTGATATCATTTATATATGATATGCGCGGTTTGAGGGTTAATGGGCTAGGTTCTGCCACAATAAGGCAGCGCTTACTTGAAAATAAAACTTTAGACTTACAGTTAGCCTTTGACCACACTCTAGAAACGGCACTGAAACTTTCTGCCTCTTATGCTCAGCCAGGGGCTACAAACGCTGCCATGGCACTCTCATTAGACCTGGAGGACTCAGGAGGACAAGAAAGTGCAGAAGAAAAAGTTGAAACAGTTTCTGCATCTACAACTATTGGCTTAAAGTGCTTCTTTTGTGGTCATACTCGACATCCTCGCAGTCGATGTCCAGCTAGAGAGGCTCTGTGTATGTATTGCAAGAAAAAGGGTCATTATGCTTAGGTTTGCCGATCTCTGGAACAGTCTAAGAGTGCTTCAAACACCCAACAATCCGCTGCTATGCTCACTACTTTAGCTGGGACTTCGCCCTCTTGTCTCAATAAATCAGTGCTTAGCTCTAAGATCAATGGTATTCCAGTCAGTGTACTGATTGACACTGGTAGCTCTGAGAACTTTATTCATAAGAATATTGCCGAGCAGAGTGGGTTACTCGTCTATCCTGACAATGGGGCAGTTTCTATGGCTACTGTATTGTTCTCTTCAAAATTCCTCGGTCAGTGTTCTGTAGACTTAGAATTGCAAGGAGAAACGTACCATGGTGTGAATCTCAAAATGTTACCCGATTTGTGTGCTGATGTGATTTTGGGCCATAACTTCTTACAAAATCATTCTGTGCTCGAGATGGCTTTTGGAGGAGATAGACCTCCCCTTAGAATATGTGGATTAGCTGCCGTCAAAGTTCCGGCTCCATCTCTCTTCAGTAATTTAGCACCAGACTGCAAGCCGATTGCTGTAAAATCCAGACGCTATTCTGAGGCTGACAAGTTGCTTATTGAATCCAAGACCGCTCGGATACTATGTGAAGAGATAATTAGACCCAGTCATTCTCCATAGAGAGCCCAGGTATTAGTAACTAAAGGAGAACATCACAAGAAAAGAATGGTTGCAGATTATTCACAATCAATCAATCTTGACTTCACAAACAACCACGGGGCTTGATGCCTACCCCTTACCGCATATATTTGAGATTGTGAATAATGTTGCTAGATTTAAAGTATACAGCACGCTAGACTTGAGAAGTGCTTACCATCAAGTGGGTTTAACCACTTAACTGCGCCAACCGAGTATTCTCAGTCAGCGGGAAACTGCGCCAACCGAGAAAACTCTTTTTGATTTTTCGGTACCAATTCTAGATGTGTACGAAATGGACTCTTAGGATCTCCAGTGAGAGGCAGCCATCTTGGAAAAAATTCCCAGAATGCCCTAGGGCTGCTGACTGGGTTAGTACTGAATGAGCAACCATGGGTGGCGCACACACCTCTGGCTCCCAAACACCTGTCCGACGCGGTGTTGAAAGATAACGCTGTCGGTGAAATTCAAACCTTATTATTTTAAGAACATAAGGGTCATAATATTGGTGAAGCTAGGCGCAATAAGGACCTAACACAAAGGTCGGATGCAAGTGATACAGCACCTATGAGGACGATACAGCGAGTGTATCCAGTTGTAGCTCTGAGCGTCACCCTTGCAATCCTATGCTATCTACAATTTATTTAGATGATTCATAGATGAATTGTTTTCTGCATTCAGTGATGATGCTTCTGATACAAGTAGTATAAATGAACAGTGTTAGCAGCTTCCATGGTGGTGTTTTCCATAGATATTTTCAAGAATACCTGAATCTCTTCCTGACTGACGGATACTCTTAAGGCTAGCTGAATTTTTTTCTGACTGATGGACACTCTTTGAGGTAAGCTGAAATTCTTCCTGTGTAGGACCACACAAAGCGATATTTCAAGACTATCTTACAAATTGATATTTTCCTATAATCTTTTCAATAATACCTTATGCTTTACAAGCTTGGCTACATACAACCTACAAGTACCAAAGCCAAGGGTGTATGTGAGTGCGTTATTTGCAAGCACACAGAATGAAGAAACAGGAAGCGAAAATTTATCTGTACCTGGTGCACTGAAAGCGAAGTCGCGCTGTGTACCATGGACTACTTCGTTGATTATTACTCACTTCCAAAGTACTGAGTATGTAATACAGTGTGTTATTGTGTAAATAGTGCGTGAAACTGTACATATTGTAATTTTAGTGAATTTTTTTAACAGGTAACAGGAGGGGTTACAATTGAAAAGATCTCTTTGAAAGACCCTCACTGGAAGAGATTCAGTCATTCTGGAAGAGATTCGGACAACCAGGAAGAGATTCAACCATTTTGGAAAAGAATCAGCTATTCTTGAAAATATCTATGGAAAACACCACTATGGAAACCACTAACACTGTTCATCTATCTTCAACACCACGTCGGACAGGTGTTTGGGAGCCAGAGGCACGTGCGCCACCCATTGTTGCTCACTCAGTACTAACCTAGCCAGCAGCCCTAGGGCATTCTGGGAATTTTTTATAAGATGGCTGCCTCTCACTCGAGGTCCATTTCGTACTGAACCTACCGCGCACGCATTTTGAATGGGTACAAAATATTCAAAAGTTGTTTTTTTTTTTGATTGGCGAAGGTTTTCCACCGATCAAGTTTTCTCGGTTGGTGTAGCACAGTGGTTATGGGTTAACACTTTCGCGCTCTCGGCGCTCAAAAAAAAACAATACCCTAGATGCTTTCGGCACTTCGCACGCCTACGCGGTAAGACCGAAAAAGTGTACACTCTTTTGACGGTCCTGACAACAATTGAAGGCGCACGTATTTAAATTTGGTATCACTGTGTTCGCAATGAAATTGTCTATAAGAGCATACCTATAAATTGCCGCCCAAGCATAAGGAGTATCAACACCAAATAAAAAACTATGCAGATCACTCGCCGAGAGCGCCAAACAGCAACAAAATGTTTCCCCTCTCTTAATGGTTGCGAAGCCTACAGTTGTCCTACATCGCTAATTTTGGTGTCATTGGAATCGCAATAAAATTCTCTACACGGACATATGCATATGAATGTTTAATATAGGTAATTGCCCACCCGCAAGAGTGTGTGAAGTGGAGAGTAGTTAGCCGCGAGCGCACTGGCGAAAACACAGCGGGGAAATCATGCTTCGAAAGTTTATACGTTTCCTGACCCTACTTTTCTATGTACGTATTTCTTTTTTATACCAATGTGTTCGCAATAAAATTTTCTATAAGATGAACTGTATAACATTTGTACAAAGCATGTGTAAGAGAAGCGCCAAATATAGAACCACGTCGCTCAGTATGCGTTCGCGGCAGAAACGAACGCATTGTTTTCGTTCGTTTGATGTTTGTCATGTTTATACTTGTTGAAACATTTTATAATTTGTATGACAGTGATCGCAGTAAAATTCCCTACACAGACATATGCATAACACATACAAATATTTCCCACGTGTTGGATATATCAACGGCTAATGGGAACCCACTGCCACACGTTCGCCACACCCCCAAACATACTTTGTGTATTTTTTTTTTTACTCATAGAAGTTTATGTGATATAATATTCATTCTGGTACCAAAAAATTTGCAAATAAATTCTCTACAAAACAAAAGTATCCCCATCCATTTCGGTTAAAAAATGGAATTTATAGAAATATTTTTTCGATTAACGAGAAAAGTAGGCTGTTATGCGGAATCGTAAGAAAAAACAGCGACGAGTTATCTCTAAACTAAAGCGCGAAAGTGTTAAGGTGCTCAAACTTGTCCCCCAGATAAAAATTAAATTGTACAGTAATTGCTCAAACTTGTCCCACAGGTAAACCTGCAGAATGGTAGAAGTTTCTTGCCACTCAAGCATGCGGGTCCACAACCCGTTCTCACACAAGACAGCACATATATGACTTAATGCTTAAAGTCAATATGTTGAATATGAATTAGTAAATATGTGATATATTCCCAGTTACTTTTTTTTCCAAGGCCCAAACTCTTCCTCACGTACCAACTTGCGTCTCACAGTACCCGTCCGTCAACCTAGATAGCAGAATAGTCGTGATTGGTTCAATTATAAGGAAAATTGTACTTTTCAGGTCCCACATGGGTTGTGAAATTTACCTACTATTGTCCATGCTCTTAGAATATTATAGATCAGCTACTTCCTATTGAAGATTCGTACTTTTGTTTTGAGAAATATTAGTTGTTCTTAGTAAATTATAATAAGCACTAAAAATTATTACATAGAATAGCAGTCCTTCACCAATCAATATTATATACCATAGTTGGTGCTTTACAAATCTTTAAAGGATGTTTTGTAGGAACGCTAACAGAAAACGATGGTTCATTGGAATGTCTATGGGGTAAACTACTCTAAACAGGATGGTATTGTGTCAACTATACCAACTACAGGATCGGTATATTGTCCACTACCACCTGTTAGGTGAGTAAAGGGGTGCAATACCACCCACAGGATGGGTATGAGGGTCACATCCACCCAGAGGATGAGTATGGGGATCACATCCACCCACAGGAAGGGTATGGGGTCCAATACCACCCACAGGATGAGTATGGCGTCCACTACAACCCACAGGATGGGTATGGGGCTCCAACCACCCATAGAATGGGTATGGGGCTCCAACCACCCATAAAATGGGTATGGGGTCCAATAACACCCACTGGATGTGTATATGGCGTCCATTGCCGCGCGTCGAGCTCGAAAACCGCAGCATTCATCTCAGAACCATGCCTATTTCACGCAGATTCCTTAATAAACGTAAAAGTTTTATATGTCACAAGAAAGATAGAAATATAAGCTTCATTCTAAATACCTTACCATGGGCATATTTAAATTTAAACCGAAGATACGTGTACTTTTATAATAGCCGAGCTCCGACCCCGGACAGATCGATCGACCGAGCAACTCTCTCTCAGAACAATGTTTATTTCACGTGAATTCGTTAGTAAACATATATGTTTTATATGTCTCAAGAAAGACAGACATATAAGCTTCACTTTAAACACTTTACTATTGACATATTTAAATTTCTAATGAAGATTATTGTATTTTAAAAATTACGGAGCTCCCACCCCGTACAGACTGAACGACAGAGCAACTCTCTCTCAGATCAATGTTTATTTCACATAAATTCGTTAATAAACACAAATGTTTTATAAGTCTTAAGCAAGATAGAAATAAGAGCTTCATTTTAAATACATTACAATAGACATATTTATAGCTCAAGTGAAGATACATATGTTTTTATAGTAGCGCTCAGTAGCTTGTCGGGCATGGAGTGCAGACGCCTACGCACTTGCCGATATATTGTATAATTAACAAAGATACGCTAATAAAGCCTAAAATCTTATATGCCTCCAGAAAGACCGATATATGAACATTATTATAATTGCACCAAATGAAATATATCATGTTCGAGAACAAAGATATATCAATTTTAAATTAAGTTTCGACTCTCTCTCGGGTGAGAGAGATAGGGCGACTCTCGCCCCATCTATTGGAGATTCTGTGCACTAAATACCCAAAGCTACTCAAACCCTCCTAGCATTATTTAAGTAATGAAGTAATATGGTATATTTACTCACTATAATGTGGGTGCTGAATGCAGAACATGAGAAAACATATATTTACTCCAAACTAATATAATTTCATTATGAAATAAGTAGCATCAAAGGAAGTCGATGGTCCAAGCAGCAATGTTGTGGAGCGACTTATCCAAGATATATCGTTGTTTGGAAAGTGTTTGTTGGCATATCCAGTTGTCGCACTTCTCTGCTCAAATTATCACAAATTTAAATTATAATGTTAACAAGTAGAATACGTATTTTTAATAAAATCTATCATAACTAGCCAGAAAACATTTAACATTAATTAAAAAATATATGTTTGGAAGTTAAATCGACTTCATAGGACAATGGTTTTGTTATATATACTCGTTATTCGTTGACATGCGTTCGCTACTTAAACTACCATGTACTGTACTTATGTAAAATCTCCCATGTCTCTTCGCTCATCTCACCGAACCCTACAGGCTCTGTGATATATTGTTTAATTAATTGAGATTCACAAATAAAGCTAATAATTGTATATGTTATCAAAAAGGCAGAGCTTAGTTTAGTTCATTTATTATGCACCCCATACCCATCCTATGGACGATAGTGGAGTGTTACAGAGGCACATAATGGGCTCAGGGAATGAGCCCCACAATTCATATAGCCAAGCAAGTTATAATCTTGATAAGCTAGTTACAAAAGTCAATGCACATTGTCACATCAACAATGGGCTCGAGTCCGACCACAAGTACAGTTTATAATTTAAGCACTGATGCTCTCCATTGATGGAAAATATACAACCTTTTGAAAATCAATGTTAGTTTGATCTAGATATTGTAATTAATTAACGAAAGTATTTATGTCATCTGAAAGGTAGAAATATAGGCTACATTTAAAATCCTTTGTCATAAATATAACTGAAGTGAAAACGAAGATATATGCGTTTTGATAGTTACTTGATGGCTTGCTCTGAGAGTGTGAAGCCCTGCACACCAGCCAATAAATTGTATAATTAGTTTCCATATATTTTAATTAATCTTAAAAATCTATATGTCAGAAGAAAGGAAGATGTAGCCGTTAATGTGACAACATTTAAAAATATATATATCTTAAGTTAAATAAATAATACCACCTTATCGCCGGTGTCCGGACACATGAAAATTACCTAGGTATCAGTATCCAGCCAGGCGGGGATCACAGGCTGCACAATACTGATAAATTTATGTAATGCACTACATGTGGTCGATCTCGAACCCATTTATGATGTGACGACTTATAGTGAATTTTGTAACTAGCTCATCAAGATTGTAACTTGCTTAGCTAAATGAATTGTGGGGTTCGGTCCATTCATTTTCTTTCTTTATTATGCACCCCATAATACACATCCCGTGGGCGGTGGTGTAAAGGATTACAGAGGCACATAATCGGTTCAGGAACTGAACCCTCTAGTTCGTTTAGCTAAGCAAATAACAATCTTTTGACGCTAGTTACAAAATTATTAATGTACACATACTTATGCATACATGTACATATTCATACGTATACATATATACATACACATACATATTTAATCACCACCACAAATACACACATCAGTTATCTTTTGTGTCACAAGTGATTCAACAAGAGGCTCACAACAGTCACTATACAAGGCACTTTACGTCTATGATGAGTCGCACAGTTACTAGTCTTGCTCCACACCCACCCAACTGGGCGGCAGCTTTACAGTCATGTCCTCCACACCCACCCAACTGGGCGGCAGCTTTACAGTCATGTGCTCCACACCCACCCAACTGGGCGGCAGCTTTACAGTCATGTGCTGCACACCCACCCAACTGGGCAGCAGCTTTACAGTCATGTGCTCCACACCCACCCAACTGGGCGGCAGCTTTACAGTCATGTGCTCCACACTCTCCCAACTGGGCGGCAGCTTTACAGTCATGTGCTCCACACCCACCCAACTGGGCGGCAGCTTTACAGTCATGTGCTCCACACCCACCCAACTGGGCGGCAGCTTTACAGTCATGTGCTCCACACCCACCCAACTGGGCGGCAGCTTTACAGTCATGTGCTCCACACCCACCCAACTGGGCGGCAGCTTTACAGTCATGTGTATGCATTACCTACAGTAAGCAAATTTTGGATACTTCGCTAAGATTTCGAGCAGCACATCATTATGAATGAAGTACTTACACATTTCATGGACACTATTGATGTTGTTATCTTTAAATTCCGAGATTTTTCACATTCCATTACATAAAGACGCAAAGTATGCGAATAGTTCTGCTGACAGAGTTTACATTTAGTCAAATCTACATCATCAGATGTTACAAACTTCCAGAGGTACTTGTAGCTGAGCCTAAACCTAGCAGTGGTAACATCTAGAAGTCTGCTAACATTATTGGATGACCCATAGACGAGCGATTCATCAAAGTTTATACAATATTGTGAAATTGACAGTCAGTGTAGTAACATAAATTGGTAAATCATAAATATTGTAAGTTAAGAATCTGATGCATGTGTGTGTGTTGGGGGGGGGGGCGGGGGTTATACCCTTGGTAAGCGAGAGTGGAAAGTAACCTTAGACGTACTGCGGTCAATGTGTGGGGGGGGGGGGAGGGGGAGGGGGAGGGAGGGGGGGAGAGTCAAATCCACCCTCCAACATCTGGACATAGTACCACCAGCCTCCACAACACTCCATCAGCCTCCAGCTGATGCTTGTAGATGCCTCATCTAACCTCACTTATGTCACACATTAACCTACAGTTCCTGTGATATTTCAACTCCTCATCACAGTGGCGTCTCACCAATATAAACTGTATTGGATTTTGTCCCGAAATAGCTATATGCTGGCTGGACGTGTATGTATGTATGTATGTATGTATGTATGTATGTATGTATGCATGTATGATTGGATAGATGGATGGATGTATGTATGTACGCATGCATGCATGTATGCATGCATGCATGTATGCATGTATGCATGTATGCATGTATGTATGTATGTATGCATGTATGTATGTATGTATGTATGTATGTATGTATGTATGCATGCATGCATGCATGCATGTATGTATGTATGTATGTATGCATGTATGAATGGATAGATGGATGGATGTATGTACGCATGCATGTATGTATGTATGTATGTATGTATGTATGTATGCATGTATGTATGCATGTATGAATGGATAGATGGATGGATGTATGTATGTACGCATGCATGCATGTATGCATGTATGTATGTATGTATGTATGTATGTATGCATGCATGCATGTATGTATGTATGTATGCATGTATGAATGGATAGATGGATGGATGTATGTATGTACGCATGCATGTATGTATGTATGTATGTATGTATGTATGTATGCATGTATGTATGTATGTATGTATGGATAGATGGATGGATGTATGTATGTACGCATGCATGTATGTATGTATGTATGTAATGTATGTATTTATATACGCATGTATGTATGTATGTATGTATGTATGTATGTATGTATGTATATATGTATGTATGTATGCATGCATGTATGCATGTATGTATGTATGTATGTATGTATGTATGTATGTATGTATATATGTATGAATGGATGTACGCATGCATGTATGTATGGATGTATGTATGTATGTATTCCCAATCACGTTAAAGACTCCCCCTCTATCATCCAGTTTAAGAGAAAAACAACTATGTACTAAATAATCGACTCCTTGTAACTTTAATTATGCTGACCTTCCTATCTGTATTCAGACTGAGCCTACCATCATTAAAGGTGATTATAACGCTAGACATAGGAATATTGGTAATTCGCAGTTCAGTAATCGTAACGGCAACTAGTGCCACTATTAGGTAGTCACGATGATGCACAGATTGGGGGTGACCTTGAACCGACGCATATCTACGGAGGTATTCCTGATCTATGTCTCGGTTTCAACGTCTCCCACACTGTGTGCGCCTCGTCAATAGTGCCAGTTATGGCGTCTGATCATCTGGCCATATTAGCCACTGTAAGCATTGGCAGTTCTATCCTCCCTGGTGGAGTGTTCAAGCGGAAGAGGCTGGCTGTGCCCATCGATCAACGAGACAATCTTGTTGCTCATGTGTCAGAATGGTGCAGTCATCTGAGCCTTCATCAGTTGAAGATTTTAACAATGAGCTCACAGGTACTATCAACCAGTTTATAGAATCACTTGATCCATCGTCCAGGCCACGTAACCCAAATTACACTGGTCATAGCACTTATGTTTATTATAATGATTCTAAATTGCAGACACTAAAACGCACTGCCAGAATAATTGGACTAGCTTGTAGAAGGACCCGCACTGCTGAAATGCTTCGGCTCTTTCAAGCGGCTCTGGCTAAGGCCAGGGAACGTATGGTGGAGCTGAGGCAGACAGACTGGGAAACTTTTGTCCGTGGTCTCAATTCTCACACGCCACTAAGTCGGGCATGGAAGGATATCAACAAGATCAAAGGGAAAAATGCTGCAGAGATCTCGTACCCTAATCCTCTGCACAGAGCAAATGAGCTTGTTGGTGCTTGGGCCACGACTTCCATGGCTTTGACAGTCTTCCTCTACCCTCACAGAATGAATTAAATGATAGATATACTGATAGGGCAAGGCTCCTTGAGTTCATGCTTCATCAAGAGGATGACTGTGACATGCTTTTTACTGAATACGAACTAGATTCTGCTCTACATAAAGGCAAAGCTACATCACCCGGGGAGGATGGAGTTACTGACGGCATACTGCATATGCTTCTGCTAGTTCCAGGGAATACCTTTCTTCAATTGTATAATATGAGCTATGTAACTGGGGAGCTTCCTAAGTCATGGACCAACAGTGTTATTATTCCCATTCCTAAACCTCACCAGCCGAGTGCTTTTCGCCCAATCTCCCTCACTAGTTGTCTCTATAAGTGTCTTGAGAGGATGGTTCTCAACCGTCTCCTTTACAAAATTATTAATATGTTGTCTCCCCAGATATATGGCTTTATGCATGGAAAGAGTGTACATCACTGTATTACCACATTCCTCACCCTGCATACTGATAGGTCATACACCACTTTCCTAGATCTTAAGTCAGCCTTTGACATTGCTAACCCACACGTCATTCTGAGAGAACTAGCTAAAATAAATGTTGGAGGATGGCTTCTACGGTGAATAAGAGGCTATCTATCCAACAGGAAGTCATCTGTACTGTTCCATGGGCATAGGAGTGTAACGAGATTTTTTGAACTTGGCACTCCACAGGGAGGTGTCCTCAGTCCTACTCTGTTCAATGTGTTAATCAGTGCACTTTTAAACTTTGTAACTAAAAGGTCCAGCGAACACATCATTAGCTATGTGGATGATATACTGATCCACACCAATGGGTATACCAACACCCAAAATGTTCTGAACTCTGTATTGTCCACATGTCAGGAACTATGCTTAGTCATCTCAGTAGAGAAAACAAAGATCCTGAACCGACACCCACCCAGACGGGGTGGGGCCGATTGCAAAATGCAGTTGGATGATGGCTCTCTGCTCGACTAGTTACCAGATACAAATACCTTGGTCTTGAGGTTCTACTGTACCGCAATGTTTAGCCAGACTGGGTCGCCAATGTAGAGAGAGGCTCCGTGCTCTCAAGGCTGTGGCAGGCTGTGGCAGGCAAACACAACTGTACTGTACAGTGTTATATATTTATTTCAATTTGAACAATTTTTAACATTAAAGGATACCTGGTTGATGGGGTTCTGGGAGTTCTTCTACTCCCCAAGCCCAGCCCAAGGCCAGGCTTGACTTGTGAGAGTTTGGTCCACTAGGCTGTTGCTTGGAGCGGCCCGCAGGCCCACATACCCACCACAGCCCGGTTGGTCCGGCACTCCTTGGAGGAATAAATCTAGTTTCCTCTTGAAAATGTCCCCGGTTGTTCCGGCAACATTTCTTATGCTTGCTGGGAGGACGTTGAACAACCGCGGACCTCTGATGTTTATACAGTGTTCTCTGATTGTGCCTATGGCACCTCTGCTCTTCACTGGTTCTATTCTACATTTTCTTCCATATCGTTCACTCCAGTACGTTGTTATTTTACTGTGTAGATTTGGTACTTGGCCCTCCAGTATCTTCCAGGTGTATATTATTTGATATCTCTCTCGTCTTCTTTCTAGTGAATACATTTGGAGGGCTTTGAGACGATCCCAATAATTTAGGTGCTTTATTGCGTCTATGCGTGCCGTATATGTTCTCTGTATTCCCTCTATTTCAGCAATCTCTCCTGCTCTGAAGGGGGAAGTGAGTACTGAGCAGTACTCAAGACGGGACAACACAAGTGACTTGAAGAGTACAACCATTGTGATGGGATCCCTGGATTTGAAAGTTCTCGTAATCTATCCTATCATTTTTCTGGCTGTCGCAATATTTGCTTGGTTATGCTCCTTAAACGTTAGGTCGTCAGACATTATTATTCCCAAATCCTTTACATGCTGTTTTCCTACTATGGGTACATTTGATTGTGTTTTGTACTCTGTATTATGTTTAAGGTCCTCATTTTTACCGTACCTGAGTACCTGGAATTTATCACTGTTAAACATCATGTTATTTTCTGATGCCCAGTCGAAAACTTTATTAATATCAGCTTGAAGTTTTTCAATATCCTCAGCCGAGGTAATTTTCATACTGATTTTTGTGTCAAATCCTTTAATTAAATCCTTTAAAAAGGATAAATCCTTTAATTGGTTGAAATTGGTTTTAACATTCGAAATCTAATTTGTTGATGTTAAATAATATAATATGTTGATGTTGATAATATAAGGTTCAAATTTATTAAGATACATACTTTAAAAACTATTTCTATTTGATACCAACAGTATCACGTTAAGAGAAGCGTCTCGCCTTGCTAACCCAAGTATAAAATAGATAAAGAAACGGTGCAACTGTACTGGTATCTGCAGTACAAATTTATGTCCCTATTTAAAAAAACCAGCGTTGAATGTAATGAAACGCCATTTTCTGGGTGAGACCCGGAGGCTCCCCGGAGCTTTACCGGCTGATATGCTAATGTCAGACTTTGGCATCAGTCATGTGTATGGAGTTCTAGGGCCTACCGGGGACCACGAGCCAGAACCTGGCCCCCTCAGAGAGGCAAGGGGAGCAATGGCCTATAGAAACCCCCGTGTGGTTGGAAGCATTCTATGTCTGCCATCGACCGGGTCAAGCATCCAGAAAGGTAAGCATTCCAAAACAAACCCCTATTCTGGTGAAAATTGCTACCTAAGCCGAACTAGTGAATAGAACTCTTCAACAGAAAACACGGAAACTAGTATGACGTCATACGTCACCGCGCCGCTGTCTGCGCAGCTCCCCCCTCCCCGGGAGGGGGAAGGGGGAGCCCCAGACCTCCCACGCCGGCTATCCACCCATCAGTTCTGAGGCTGGATGTCAAAACACGCGAAAAACGCCGACCGGAGGGAGGGAGGGTTGCCGGGGAGCCTCCGGGTCTCACCCAGAAAATGGCGTTTCATTACATTCAACGCTGGTTTTCTGGGGGGAGCCCCGTCGGCTCCCCGGAGCTAACTACCCACAGAGGAAGGTCAAAGGGACAAAACCGGGAGGCGGACACCACGCACCCCCCAAGGAGGCGAGACAACCGGCAGCAAACGCCAACCCAAGGCGCCACAGCCCCGAAAATCCCGGGAACAACACGAGAACCACGAGCAGCAAGGCCCCTGCACGAACACCAAAAATCCATGCCCGAAAGACTGCAAGGCCACGTCGCCCAGTCGGCAGCGAGAGCAGCGAAGCCACGAACGCCACAGGCATGAGGGAAGAACACAGGCAGCTTAGCCGCAAGAACACGGCTGACCACCCGGGACACCATCACCCGCGAACCGGGAAGAACAGAACCGGATCAACGCAAAACGCGCTCCGGACCCAAACGCCGTGGCACGCAAACAACAGCAGAGGGCCGCCACTGAACACAAAAACGACACACCCCCGGCCCGACCAACAAAGCACCAACAAACCCTGGACCCCTCCAGAATGCAGCAGCCCCACCCCGCGCCAGAAAAGATGGAGACTGCTGCCATCAAACAACCAAAATGCTAAAACCGAAGGAGCAAGAAAACACAGCGAACCGACCCCCAGAGGCAAAGGCCCAAAGGAAAGAGCCGACGAAAAAACACACCGGAACCGAAGGGGCACTACCAACCGAGGAGAAGACAGAGCACGCTGACCAGAGACCAGGATGGTGCAAGCGGCGCACGAACAGGCCGGAGGTGAAATGACGCACAAGACAGCTGACTAACGGTGCAGAAGCAACACCAAGACCGAAAGCAAGCTGAAGCGGCTCCGCCTGCGCCGCACGAAAAGAGGCGACAGTATGTGGCAAGACGACGGCCCCCAACCCCCACTAGAAAACTAAGCCGAGAGTAAACCAAGCCAATAAGAAGGACCCACCGAAGAAGGGACAGGAAAAGGAAGGACCGCCAAAATACCCCATACTGCCGCCAAGAAAGCACGCAGGTGGGACACCTACCACGAAGCCACCCGACCACCAACCGGAGGCGAGACCACGAGGCAGAACATAAGCAGCCCCGACAAGGCCCCCCCGAGCCCAGGAAAAAGGCGGAGCCGCGAGAAGATCTCGGGCGCGACCACCGAAACCCAGGCGGCACAAGGAGATGGAACGTCTGCCGAACAGAAAAACTCCGAAGCATGCAAGCCCGCCAGGAGTTCAGAAACGACGGGTCCGACGCGAGACATCGCAAGAACCCCCCCAAAAAAATTAAAACAACAACAACCGGCAGGGCAAGCTAGGAAAACCAAAGAAGGCGGAAGGGTCGCCGCCAGAACAGGACCCGAACCAAGGGGCACGAACAACTGCAACAGACCGAGACAAAGAAGCACATCACAGGACACAGGCTGACCAACGCCTAAGAACACACGCAGAACATTCCTGCTGCAGAAGAGGCAGGAAGAAAGAGCAGAAGCACAAAAAAAAAAAAAACCAGGAGAACAACCAGGGGTGGACAATCAGGCAGGGACAAAAACCCCACGCAATCCCCAGGCACAAAACGGCAGCAAAGCGCCACTCCACAACCGAACACAGGAACAAGGACACGCCACCGTGAAACACGGTACCAATGCTCACGTGCAGCAGCAGCAGCAACAGGCACCACTGCAACATGCAACATGTAAATAGCAACTCCCCTCTGCAAAGGCAGAGAACGGAGCAGGCAGACCCCAGACAGGGCCAACGGAGACACGACAAAACCCTGCAGGCCCAGAAACCTGCACCAGGCGACCGACGGCGGAGAAACCCCGCTCGATACCTGCTGGATGAGGTACTGGGAGCTCTTTTACACCTCAAGCCCGGCCCAAGGTCAGGCCAGACCGGCCAGAGGATGGCCCACCAGGCAGCTGCTAGGAGCAGTCCACCGGCCCACATACCCCCACAACCAGGACGGGCCGGAACTGCCATACGAAAACAGGCCAGTGCGCCCTGGAAGTCCACGGACGAACCAGCAAGAAGGCTTATGCTCGCAAGTAGGTCGTGTAACAAGCACAGACCACTGATGGTAATACAGTGTTCCCCAAAAGTGCCAATAGCACCACTGCACTCCACTGGTACTATCCCGCAAGGTCTACCAGATAGGCGGGACCCAAGAGCCAGAGCTCAAATCCTGCAAGCACAGCCAGGAGCCTCACCAGGTGAGTACAGAACCAACCCTACAACCCCCACACCTCACAACATTAAAAAAGGAGGGTCCCCTGAACGACTCCAGCATGGGTTGGACATGCACATGAGGGGGACAGGAAGGGGTGATAAAGGGACAGTCACTGGTGTGCGAACGGTCTCAGTCGTACAAAATTATACCTAAATAAAGACAGGTATATGAACACCGCCGCATCCAGCGCCCGGCCAAAAGACGCCAGACCGCAGAAACTCACCTGGCGAATGGTGGCTCGAACTTGACATGACTCAACCGTGCCCAGAAGAACTTGGGAGCACCGCCAGGTGAAGACGCCAGAGCCGGACCCGCAGGAGAACAGGGAGAGGCGAAGGAGGCGGCCCACACCCATGACACAGAAAACCGCGGTGTCCTCCCCACAACTGGGAACCAGGACACCCCTGGCGCAAAGGGGCACATACCGCAGCCAGGGAGAAGAACGAGAGGCGAAGCACTGTAGCAAAAAAGGGCGCAAAACCCCAGCACTGAACCATCGCCCAGACCAAAACAAACTCCACGGCGCATGCGCATAACACGCTGGCCGAACCGCACACCCTCCCTGCGGGAAGGCGCCAGCCAGGACTATTGCACGAGAAAAAGAGCCAAAAGAGGAAGCAGGAACAATAAAACCGGCCAAAGAAGCAAAGAGCCCAAAAAAAGGGAACCCAAACGGGCGACAAGTAGCCCAAACGGGCGACAAGTAGCCCAAACGGGCGACAAGTAGCCCAAACGGGCGACAAGTAGCCCAAACGGCCGACAAGTAGCCCAACCGGGCGACAAGTAGCCCAACAGGGCGACAAGTAGCCCAACAGGGCGACAAGTAGCCCAACAGGGCGACAAGTACTAGGAGCCGACAGACGTTCCAATAATGCGGGAAGTAGCGAAAAACCTTCCCGTACCCTCGAGAACACAGAAGCCAACACTAGTCCCGAAGGCACACGAAGGCGCAGGCGCACCCGAGATCAAAAGTCACGCAGAACCCCATCGAACGGGGAAACATGACAAAAACACCGTCCCAAAAAGCGGGGGAGGAAACATCCACCCACAGGACGGAACCAACCGACTCAAAGGCCAAGGAACCGAGCCCGGGGAGGGGCCGACGTCCAACAGCACGTACGGCGAGTGGGGAAGAAAGACCCCACTCCGCGTAACCACAAGCCCCGCCTAGAGGGGGATAAAACCCCCCACGGGGTCTAACGGGGCCAAGGCCCCCCCAAGTCAGCCCCTCCCCAGCCCCGGGAACCTACACGACAGGCCCCGGGGCCGAGCCGTTCCCCCAAAGCCCCGGCCGTACCAGAAAACCGGGGCAGCCGTGAAAACACTAAGGAAGGGAGCCCACTGGCAGACTCATACAACACGGCTGGAGGAACAGGCCCAAATGCCCCCGTCACTACCCCGGAAGGGGAATTCCCCGAGACTGCCCGAGTCTCAACACCACCAAACACCCCGCCCTGAACCTACAGACGGTAAGGAACCGGATGCAGGCAGGAAGGGTGAACCAGGGGAAAAACGAAATACAACGGGGCAGCCCCGGGGCTCCCGGGGAGGAAACCACGAGAACGTTGCCACCACCAAGGCTCAAGTGCAACGCCCCTGCTGCCCGCACCCGCTTTGTTAGCACAACTGGGTAACCGAGCCACAACGAGCAACCAAACTCGCAGGACACCGGGTCGAAGGTGTCACCGACCCCACAGGCAGCAGACGGAGGCAAAACAGAGTCACCCAGAGACAAAAGGTGAGAGCAACCCTCAAACTCGCTGGAAGCGAGGGGGGGGCTCTGGGGTCACATCCATCGGACCCGCGCGCCCCCAGGGGTTTCCCAGGGTCCCGAGCGTTTACTTTAAGAGGACTCGCGCTCAGGTAATCCCAGGCAGGGTACTGCTAACCGGCACCCAAGCTACCAAACAACTTTCTAAGAGCTGAACCCCCGGGACGTGTACACTCACGGGGACCTAGCAGGGGGTACCACCAGAAATACTCAGAACACAAGGGACACAAGGGGCAAGAACGAAGGCAGACCCCCCCACCAGGTATATAAACAAAAGAAAAAGAAAACCCCGCAAGAGGACAGCGTACCCAAGCGGAACAGAGCCGGCCGCTATGATTGGTAAAGACAAGCTGCACAGTACCCCGCGCCCCACCAGTGCAAACACTGCCCCTTACTCTAAGGCGAACAAGGGAGACAGAACACCCGAGCACACAAAGAGCGGCCGAAAACCAAGCGGTAAACGGCCGAGCAGGGGCAGGACCCAAGGAACTTGTGGAAGGTGGCCCCAAGCCCCAAGGGCAGTACTTACAGGGCACCTAGGGAAGGGAACCCTAGGCGCATGCAGCCCGAGTACTGAAGAATCACACCCGGCTCACGCACCACCTAGAAAACAGACACCACACTCTAGGTACAGTGCTGAAACAACCACTGGAGCCGGAGCACATAACCATTGCCTATAGCATCAGCCGAAGAACTGATGGGTGGATAGCCGGCGTGGGAGGTCTGGGGCTCCCCCTTCCCCCTCCCGGGGAGGGGGGAGCTGCGCAGACAGCGGCGCGGTGACGTATGACGTCATACTAGTTTCCGTGTTTTCTGTTGAAGAGTTCTATTCACTAGTTCGGCTTAGGTAGCAATTTTCACCAGAATAGGGGTTTGTTTTGGAATGCTTACCTTTCTGGATGCTTGACCCGGTCGATGGCAGACATAGAATGCTTCCAACCACACGGGGGTTTCTATAGGCCATTGCTCCCCTTGCCTCTCTGAGGGGGCCAGGTTCTGGCTCGTGGTCCCCGGTAGGCCCTAGAACTCCATACACATGACTGATGCCAAAGTCTGACATTAGCATATCAGCCGGTAAAGCTCCGGGGAGCCGACGGGGCTCCCCCCAGAAAAAAAAATAAACTGAACCAATCACTGCCACTCCTCACACCAATGCAACAATAAGGAGAGTGATAACAGTGCTTCACATTCGGCAATGTTAAATTATTTAACAAATGACGAGATAATGAACATTGGAACAAATGTACAGCTCTCTGACCTTCATATAAAATCTGCATGTGACCTCATCAAACAAACTGTGCCAAGCCTAGAAGGCCTTCATGACCCAGCGTGGTAGCGGAACCTCTCCTGGCCAGTTACAATTGGTGAATTTATTCAAATTATCCAAGTTGATGGTTGTCACTGGGCCACCGTTTCCAACATTGGAGTAACTGGACAAATTAACATATACGACACCAGGCATAAATTACCATCCAAATCTACTGAAGTTATCTTGTATGCTCTTGCTAATTGCCAGGATGATAAGCTGATATGCAATATAATGAATGTCAGCAGACACAAGGACTCAAGTATGAGTGGGGTATATGCTGTGGCGTTTGCTGCATCACTTGCAAGTGGTGTAGATCCGGTGAACCTCGTATGATATGCAGAATGAGACAACATCTTCAAGAGAACTTTAAAGGAAAGTGTCTCATCTCATTCCCTGCAGCTCAGACACTGAGAAGAAAACGAATCATCCGGTCATGCTCGATGGAAGTGTACTGCATTTGCAGAAAGCTAAATGATTTGAAGCTGATGGTATGCTGTGACCGTTGCAATATTTGGCACCATGGATCATGTGTAGGTGTTACAGAATGTAATGATGATTCGTGGATTTGTTTCTTGTGCGCTAGCAAGTTGTAAATTATAATTTAAAATACTTAATTAATACATTATTATTATTATTATTATTATTATTATTATTATTATTATTATTATTATAACCTTACCAAATGCTTTGCTGAATCAAATAATGTTATTACTTTCAATGTGTTACAATAGCATAATTAAGTGCTGCAAGTGTCAGGTCTTTTATATAGTCGGTATTTGTTATATTCTGTACTCTTTTAATGTTATTTAAATTTCAAATAGAAATAGTTTTTAAAGTATGTATCTTAATAAATTTGAACCTTATATTATTTAACATCAACAAATTAGATTTCGAATATTAAAACCAATTTCAACCAATTAAAGGATTTATCCTTTAATGTTAAAAATTGTTCAAACTGAAATAAATATATAACACTGTACGGTACAGTTGTGTTTAATTATGTTTTGCGATTCCTTTGGAAAAGGTATTTGTGCACCAAGTACTACTAGGTCATTATGAGATATGCTGAATGTTGTCAATATACCATCTGAATACGCCTCACTTTGCGTTAATCATTGAACGTCCTAATGATTAAGGTCCCCAAAAGGACTTAATCAGACCTCAGTGGATATTTTTACTCTCCCTCTCTCTCTCTCTCTCAGAGCATCCCTTTATGTGTTGTATGTGGGTGCTGAAGTTCAGTCTCTTGTCTATGTACCCAAGCAAACCCAAGCAAACTGCTGTGGAAATGTGCAGGACAAACATATCAATTGTGACACTAGCTCTCCACATATAGCATTTGCTTAATTTAGAAACTGTACTTGTGGTCGATCTCGAACACATGTTGTTGATGTGACGATGTGTTATGAATTTTGTGGCTAGCTCCTCAAGATTGTAACTTGCTTAGATAAATAAATTGTGTGTTCAGTCCCTGAACCCATTATGTGATAAATTAACTAAACTAAAAACTATAGCATGGCGACGAAACCTGAACTGCATAATGTAAATAGGGATTAACCAGAAAAAGATATAGGTGAAGAATAACACCAGGTAACTGTAAAGCTGCCGCCCAGTTGGGTGGGTGTGGAGCACATGACTGTAAAGCTGCCGCCCAGTTGGGTGGGTGTGGAGCACATGACTGTAAAGCTGCCGCCCAGTTGGGTGGGTGTGGAGCAAGACTAGTAACTGTGCGACTCATCATAGACGTAAAGTGCCTTGTATAGTGACTGTTGTGAGCCTCTTGTTGAAATCACTTGTGACACAAAAAATTACTGATGTGTGTATTTGTGTGGGTGATTAAATATGTATGTGTATTTATATATGTATACGTATGTATATGTACATGTATGCATAAGTATGTGTACATTAATAATTTTGTAACTAGCGTCAAAAGATTGTTATTTGCTTAGCTAAACGAACTAGAGGGTTCAGTTCCTGAACCGATTATGTGCCTCTGTAATCCTTTACACCACCGCCCACAGGATGGGTATTATGGGGTGCATAATAAAGAAAGAAAATGAATGGACCGAACCCCACAATTCATTTAGCTAAGCAAGATACAATCTTAATGAGCTAGTTACAAAATTCACTATAAGTCGTCAAATCATAAATGGGTTCGAGATCGACCACAAATAGTGCATTATATAATTTATCAGTATTGTGCAGCCTGTGATCCCCGCCTGGCTGGATACTGATACCTAGGTAATTTTCATGTGTCCGGACACCGGCGATAAGGTGGTATTATTTATTTAACTTAAGAGATATATATTTTTAAATGTTGTCACATTAACGACTACATCTTCCTTTCTTCTGACATATAGATTTTTAAGATTAATTAAAATATATGGAAACTAATTATACAATTTATTGGCTGGTGTGCAGGGCTTCACACTCTCAGAGCAAGCCATCAAGTAACTATCAAAACGCATATATCTTCGTTTTCACTTCAGTTATATTTATGACAAAGGATTTTAAATGTAGCCTATATTTCTACCTTTCTGATGACATAAATACTTTCGTTAATTACAATATCTAGATCAAACTAATATTGATTTTCAAAAGGTTGTATATTTTCCATCAATGGAGAGCATCAGCCAAGAAGCCTTCTTTAAAATATGAATATCTTTCCTCACCCAATAAGATCTAATCTCTGAATAAAAAGCAAAAAACGACTTGATTGTAACCTATCCACCGCTGCCCATTGGATGGGGAAGAGGGGGTTATGTGTAGGATAAACATATCAATTGTGACACTAGCCCTCCATATATGTCAGTTGCTTAAATTATAAACTGTACTTGTGGTCGGACTCGAGCCCATTGTTGATGTGACAATGTGCATTGACTTTTGTAACTAGCTTATCAAGATTATAACTTGCTTGGCTATATGAATTGTGGGGCTCATTCCCTGAGCCCATTATGTGCCTCTGTAACACTCCACTATCGTCCATAGGATGGGTATGGGGTACATAATAAATGAACTAAACTAAGCTCTGCCTTTTTGATAACATATACAATTATTAGCTTTATTTGTGAATCTCAATTAATTAAACAATATATCACAGAGCCTGTAGGGTTCGGTGAGATGAGCGAAGAGACATGGGAGATTTTACATAAGTACAGTACATGGTAGTTTAAGTAGCGAACGCATGTCAACGAATAACGAGTATATATAACAAAACCATTGTCCTATGAAGTCGATTTAACTTCCAAACATATATTTTTTAATTAATGTTAAATGTATTCTGGCTAGTTATGTTAGATTTTATTAAAAATACGTATTCTACTTGTTAACATTATAATTTAAATTTGTGATAATTTGAGCAGAGAAGTGTGACAACTGGATATGCCAACAAACACTTTCCAAACAACGAAATATCTTGGATAAGTCGCTCCACAACATTGCTGCTTGGACCATCGACTTCCTTTGATGCTACTTATTTCATAATGAAATTATATTAGTTTGGAGTAAATATATGTTTTCTCATGTTCTGCATTCAGCACCCACATTATAGTGAGTAAATATACCATATTACTTCATTACTTAAATAATGCTAGGAGGGTTTGAGTAGCTTTAAGTATTTAGTGCACAGAATCTCCAATAGATGGGGCGAGAGTCGCCCCATCTCTCTCACCCGAGAGAGAGTCGAAACTTAATTTAAAATTGATATATCATTGTTCTCGAACATGATATATTTCATTTGGTGCAATTATAATAATGTTCATATATCGGTCTTTCTGGAGGCATATAAGATTTTAGGCTTTATTAGCGTATCTTTGTTAATTATACAATATATCGGCAAGTGCGTAGGCGTCTGCACTCCATGCCCGACAAGCTACTGAGCGCTACTATAAAAACATATGTATCTTCACTTGAGCTATAAATATGTCTATTGTAATGTATTTAAAATGAAGCTCTTATTTCTATCTTGCTTAAGACTTATAAAACATTTGTGTTTATTAACGAATTTACGTGAAATAAACATTGATCTGAGAGAGAGTTGCTCTGTCGTTCAGTCTGTACGGGGTGGGAGCTCCGTAATTTTTAAAATACAATAATCTTCATTAGAAATTTAAATATGTCTATAGTAAAGTGTTTAAAGTGAAGCTTATATGTCTGTCTTTCTTGAGACATATAAAACATATATGTTTACTAACGAATTCACGTGAAATAAACATTGTTCTGAGAGTTGCTCGGTCGATCGATCTGTCCGGGGTCGGAGCTCGGCTATTATAAAAGTACACGTATCTTCGGTTTAAATTTAAATATGCCCATGGTAAGGTATTTAGAATGAAGCTTATATTTCTATCTTTCTTGTGACATATAAAACTTTTACGTTTATTAAGGAATCTGCGTGAAATAGGCATGGTTCTGAGATGAATGCTGCGGTTTTCGAGCTCGACGCGCGGCAATGGACGCCATATACACATCCAGTGGGTGTTATTGGACCCCATACCCATTTTATGGGTGGTTGGAGCCCCATACCCATTCTATGGGTGGTTGGAGCCCCATACCCATCCTGTGGGTTGTAGTGGACGCCATACTCATCCTGTGGGTGGTATTGGACCCCATACCCTTCCTGTGGGTGGATGTGATCCCCATACTCATCCTCTGGGTGGATGTGACCCTCATACCCATCCTGTGGGTGGTATTGCACCCCTTACTCACCTAACAGGTGGTAGTGGACAATATACCGATCCTGTAGTTGGTATAGTTGACACAATACCATCCTGTTTAGAGTAGTTTACCCCATAGACATTCCAATGAACCATCGTTTTCTGTTAGCGTTCCTACAAAACATCCTTTAAAGATTTGTAAAGCACCAACTATGGTATATAATATTGATTGGTGAAGGACTGCTATTTTATGTAATAATTTTTAGTGCTTATTATAATTTACTAAGAACAACTAATATTTCTCAAAACAAAAGTACGAATCTTCAATAGGAAGTAGCTGATCTATAATATTCTAAGAGCATGGACAATAGTAGGTAAATTTCACAACCCATGTGGGACCTGAAAAGTACAATTTTCCTTATAATTGAACCAATCACGACTATTCTGCTATCTAGGTTGACGGACGGGTACTGTGAGACGCAAGTTGGTACGTGAGGAAGAGTTTGGGCCTTGGAAAAAAAGTAACTGGGAATATATCACATATTTACTAATTCATATTCAACATATTGACTTTAAGCATTAAGTCATATATGTGCTGTCTTGTGTGAGAACGGGTTGGGGTCCAACAGAACCCATGCCATGCCCCCAACGAAAAGAATGGCCAGTCTGCCAGCCAGGAAGACTCCGGAACCTCCTTACCTTGAGGTTACCTTGAGGTGCTTCCGGGGCTTAGCGTCCCCGCGGCCCAGTCATCGACCAGGCCTCCCGGTTGCTGGACTGATCAACCAGGCCGTTGGACGCGGCTGCTCGCAGCCTGACGTATGAGTCACAGCCTGGTTGATCAGGTATCCTTTGGAGGTGCTTATCCAGTTCTCTCTTGAACACTGTGAGGGGATTGCCAGTTATGCCCCTTATGTGTAGCGGAAGCGTGTTGAACAGTCTCGGGCCTCTGATGTTGATAGAGTTCTCTCTCAGAGTACCTGTTGCACCTCCGCTTTTCAACGGGGGTATTCTGCACATCCTGCCATGTCTTCTGGTCTCATGTGATGTTATTTCTATGTGCAGGTTTGGGACTAGCCCCTCTAATATTTTCCACGTGTAAATTATTATGTATCTCTCCCGCCTGCGCTCAAGGGAGTACAGATTTAGGCTCTTTAGTCGGGCCCAATAGTTTAGGTGTTTTACTGAGTGGATTCTAGCAGTAAAGGATCTCTGCACACTCTCCAGGTCAGCAATTTCTCCAGCTTTGAAAGGGGCTGTCATTGTGCAGCAGTACTCCACTCTAGAGAGCACAAGCGTTTTGAAAAGTGTCATCATCGGTATAACATCTCTAGTGTGAAAAGTTCTTGTTATCCAACCTGTCATTTTTCTTGCAGTTGTGACGGATACTTTATTGTGTTTTTTAAAGGTAAGGTCTTCTGACATGAGTACACCCAGATCCTTTACATTGCCTTTATGTTCTATATTATGATTTGACCGAGTTTTGTACGTGGTTTCCGTTTTTATATTTTCATTTTTTCCATAGCGCATAAGCTGGAACTTATCTTCGTTAAACACCATATTATTTTCTGTAGCCCATAGAAAGACCTGATCTACATCTGACTGGAGGTTTGCCGTGTCCTCTATGTTGCCTACTCTCATGAAGATCCTAGTGTCATCTGCAAAGGATGATAGAGTGCTATAGGTTGTGTTCTTGTCTATGTCCAATATGAGGATGAGAAGAAGTACTGGAGCAAGCACAGTACCCTGGGGGACTGAGCTCTTCATGGTTGATGGGCTGGATTTTATTTTGTTGACTATTACACATTGGGTTCTGTTGGTCAGGAAATTGTAGATCCATCTGCCTATTTTTCCGGTAATTCCTTTTGAACGCATTTTATGTGCAATTACGCCATGGTCACATTTATCAAAAGCTTTAGCGAAATCTGTGTAAATTACATCAGCGTTTTGTTTGTCTTCCATAGCATCTAATGCCATATCATAGTGGTCCAGCAACTGCGACAGGCAAGAGCGCCCTGTTCTGAAACCATGTTGTCCGGGGTTATGGAGATGCTGTGATTCCATGTATTTTGTGATCTTACTTCTTAGCACTCTCTCAAAAATTTTTATAATGTGCGATGTTAGTGCTATCAGTCTGTAATTTTTTGCCTCTGCCTTACTTCCTCCTTTATGAAGTGGTGCTATCTCTGCTGTTTTTAGTATATCAGGAATAACGCCAGTATCTAGGCTTTGTCTCCACAGAATGTGAAGGGCCTGCGATAATGGTTTTTTAGTTCTTGATGAATATGGAGTTCCAAGAATCCGGGCCTGGTGCAGAGTGCATAGGCATACTGTTTATGGCTTCTTCAAAATCCAGTGGGGATAGGGTGACGTCTGATATATGATTTGATATTGGTATCATATCCATGAAAAATTCATTTGGGTTATCAATCTTTAGTGCATTTAATGGCTCACTGAAAACAGAGTCGTACTGCTTCCTCAGTAGCTCGCTCATTTCTTTGTTGTCATCGGTGAAAGTTCCATCTCCCTTTCGCAGGGGCCCGATACTAGATGTGGTTTTTGATCTTGATTTTACACAGGAGAAAAAATATTTCGGATTTCTCTCTATTTCACTGATGGCCTTTTCCTCTCTTTGCCTCTCCTGGGTTTTGTATGATTCTTGTAGCTTGCGTTCAATTGTTTCTATTTCTTTACCTAACCTTCTTCACCGTTCTTGAGATAGGGTGCGACTCTCAAGTTGTTCCGCGATTCGTTTTCTTCGCCTATATAGGGAATGACGTTCCCGTTCCAATCTGCATCTCTTCCTCTTTTTTTCTTAGGGGTATGCGGTTTGAACATATTTCTAGTGCTACTGAGCTTATTTTTTCCAGGCACTGGTTCAGGTTTGCATTTTCTAGCCGTTCTTCCCAGTTTATTTCTGTGAAGTCCTGGTTTATTTGCTCCCAGTTTATCTGTTTATTATTGAAGTTGAATTTGCTGAAATCTCCTCCACCGGGAATCTGGACTGATTTTGAAGGTCTACTCCCCATGGTTGTCATAACTTCAATTAAGTTGTGATCTGAGTAACAGGTATTTGTAATCATTATGTTCCTGATCAATTCATCATTATTAGTGAAAATGAGGTCCAGCGTGTTCTCCTTCCTAGTTGGTTCTACTATTTGCTGGTTTAAGGCAAACCTGTCACACATCCGTAGCAGGTCATTTGCATGTGCCTGTTCATTTAGGCTACTTCCTGGTATTCTTTCTGATATTACTGTATTAGCCAGGTGCTTCCATTTCAGGTGCCGTAGGTTGAAGTCCCCAAGCAGGATGATGTTCGGAGCTGGATTTGTGAGGTTTTCGAAGCAGTGTTCTATTTTCATTAGTTGGTCTTTAAACTGCTGAGGGTTTGCCTCCGGTGACTTATATACAAGAACAATAACTACATTTAGAATCTCTATTTTGATTATCAGCACTTCCACCATATCATTTGAGGTGTTTAGCAGCTCAGTACAGATGAGTGTGTCTTTGATGTAGAGGCTGACCCCACCCTGAAGCCGGTGTTTCCTATCACATCTGAAAAGATTGTACTTTGAGATCCATATTTCACCATCATGGTAGTCTTTTATGTGGGTTTCTGTTAGGGCTGCAAACACTGCATTTGCCTCATGAAGGAGACCATCAATAAAGTGAACTTTGTTGGATTTGCGTGTTTTTATACCCTGGATGTTGGCAAATATAAATGATGTTATCGTGTTAGTGGAAGTGCTGGATGCCTTACTTGGTGTTAATATCTGAGGCTCTGGTAAGGAGGCCACTGTGTTTGCGTCCAGGGTGTGTTGTTTTGGAAGTGATTCGCCCAGTTTTGGTAGTAGGACGGGTGTTGTGTGGTGTAGCACCTGTGTGCTTGTTGATAGTTTGCATTCCAGTCTTGTGGGTATCTCCCTTCCCCTCTGTAATCCTGTAGTGGTTCCATCTGACTGTTCCTCTCTCTTATATTTATTACTCTGTTTCTGCCTTCCTCTAAAAAATTTCCAGTAGTGTCATATTGATCTTCCTGTCTATAATGCTGTGTACCTCTCACGTGGAATTCCAGACACTGAAGATTATAGCATTTGTTGTCCCTAATTGAAAATTGACATAATTTCGGGTGGAAGTATCTACACCCTGTTCCAAAACGGCATGTACCCCTCGCCAACATGTTCCTGCATTTTTGAGGATGCAGAAAATGGCATTTTGCTCCTAATTTTCCATATTTGCATATTCCTTTAGCGTAGAATTTGCAAATGTGTTCCGGTTTTGCGTTTTTCAAGGTATTTATATCTGTGTCTGTCTTGTCTACCTCTTTATTGGAGTTGCACTCAATACCGAACCGGAGAAGAAGAAATGAGCTCAAATAAGGATGGATCCATCACAAAGGCAGAATCCTGGTCTCGCGGGGGATACGTAGCAAGAGCCTCCTGAACCTACTTAGGTGAGATTCGACAGGCAGAAAACCTCTGTAAAGACAGAGCCCAGGAAGCCAAGGGAGCCCGGAACCGAACCCAGGGAGAAGCCGACCTCAAATCATACTCATACAGGGAAGGGAGGTAAGAAAACCCCTCCCCTTGTAACAACAAGCCTCATGAAGAGGGCACCAATACCCAAGCAGTGTCAAAGGAGGCCAAAGGCCTCCCAGGTCAACGTATCCCCAGCCCCGGGATCTCCCAATTCAGGACCCCAGGGCAGAGCCATCCTCCACACCCTCTACCCCTGAAAAAAAGGCAGAATCCAGGAGTAAGGCTGAGAAGAAGAGGGCCTTGCTGGGGGGACCCAGAAGCCTCGGAACGAGGAGCCGGCTCGAATGCCTCTGTCCTCAACCCCGAACAAGGCGGCTCTAGAAGCTGCTCGAGTTTTATTACCAACTAAACCCTGCCCCGACCCCAAAACCCTCAGACATTTGGGAGCCGAAAGCAGGGGGGGAAAAGGTGCAGGATGAACAACAGGAGAAGAACCAGGGTGTGCGGACTGGACCAAAGTTGAAGCGACTAATGTCCCCAGGTCCAGGTCCCTGTAACCAAAGCGGGGCAGCCGTGGGACATTCCGGTGGGAAACCAATCTAGCACGTTGCAGACAACCTAAACCTAGCATACAATGTGGATGCTGCTTGTACCCTAACAGTAATGTCATCAGAATAATATTGGAGAACAACCAGAGAACACGACTTGCAAGACTCCAGGTCAAAGGTGTCGTTGACCCAAGAGGCAGCATGATGCAGGCAAAAGTGGTGACTGTCACCCTGAGACTAGGGCACACAGCAACCTTCAAACCCGCTAGTTCGCACACTTTTAGGCCGGATTTACTCACCCGGTTCGCAGAAGTGGGGGATGTTCGGATTTGCTTACGATGTCCAGACAGAGTTCACAGACTGGTGGAAAACTTTCCCATTCTATCACAGATTAGGCTGGAAGTGAGAAAAGAATTGGCATCTAACCCGAAGTTGGTGCAAAACACAGTTGATCGGAGTAAGTCCCTGATCATTTTTGGCTGCAAAGAAAAGGCGATAACATCTAGGTCAGAAAGAGCTGTAGAAGAAGCTAAAGTAGTAGATAAAATTGTTGGCCTCGTGGAAGGTCTTACAACCATAGAGAATGTGTGCGACTACAGGAGAATAGGCAGGTACGTAAAAGGGAAAGATCGACCTTTGAGGATCACCCTAAACGGTGCCAAACAGATGGAAGAAGTACTAAGGAATGCTAGAAAATTGCAAAGTGATGAGGATGGGAAAGGGTGGTCATTAAGACGAGATCTTTCAAAAGAAGATAGAGAGAAGCTGAAACTGAACCTCGCCGAGGCAAAACATTTAAATGAGAGCAGGAATGAAGAAGAAATAAATTCTTTTTTCTACAAAGTGATAGGGGTAGGCAAACCAGTAAAGTGGTACATAAAGGCAAACCAACAAAATCAATAGAGAGAGGGGGAGTGAAGAATAAGGAGAGGGGGAACAAGTTCCTGAAGATTGCATACACCAACATAGATGGAGTGAGATCGAAGATACTGGAGTTAAGTGATGTAATACAGCTGCAGACACCAGACATTGTTGCACTCACGGAGACAAAACTTAAAGATGTTATTTTAAATGAGGTCATATTCCCAAAAGGCTACTCAATTTGGAGACGGGACAGAAAAATTAGGAAAGGTGGTGGCGTTGCTGTGCTGGTAAAAGAACACCTAAAGGTGAACGAAATAATGACTGCCAATCCACAAGAAGTTGACATAATAGCACTAGAGATCTGCCATGAGGATGATAAACTAATGATCATAAATGCATATAGTCCACCGCCAAGCAGCACATGGTCAAAGGAGGAGCTAGATAGTAAACGAGAAGGTCTTATAACAATAATGAGATCGTAGCGAGAGCGGATAACGATAGTTCACGACTGTTGATAGTCGGCGACTTCAACTTGAAAGCCATAGACTGGGAAGCATATGAAGCTAAAACAGAAGATTTCTGGACCTGTAAATTTGTAGACCTCATCCTGGAAACATTCTTGTATCAACATGTTAAACAAGCTACGAGGATGAGGGAAGGGGACGTTCCCTCCATGCTAGATTTGATATTTACCAGGAAGGAGGAAGAGATATTTGACATTCAGTACCTTCCTCCCTTGGGTAAAAGTGACCATGTCTTTTTGGGAATAAAGTATGCAATGCGTTATAATCTGGGAGAAAATATGAAGGTTGATGCAGTTGAAAAACCTGACTTTAGGAGAGGACATTATGGTGACCTTAGAAATTTTTTTAGTGAGTATAATTGGACAGACTTGATGCTAGGCAAGGAAGTGAATGAGATGTATGTCAAGTTTTGTGAAATATATGATAAAGGCACAAAAAAATTTATACCAAAACAGAGATGCAGAACTAGGAAACAGGATTGGTTCAATAGAAATTGCGAGAGGGCTAGAGACCAAAAGACACAAAAATGGAATCAATACAGGAAGAGGCCGAACCCCCAAACATACCAGCGATACAAAGATGCGAGAAACAACTACACGGCAGTGAGGAGAGAAGCAGAAAGAAATTTTGAAAAAGGGATTGCAGACAAATGTAAAACAGAACCAGGTCTATTCTATAAATTCATAAACAACAAATTGCAGGTAAAGGATAATATTCAGAGGTTGAAAATGGGAAATAGATTCACGGAAGATGAAAAGGAAATGTGTGAAACACTAAACGAAAAGTTCCAAAGTGTGTTTGTACAAAATGAAATCTTTAGGGAACCAGATACAATAAGAATTCCAGAGAACAACATAGAGCACATAGAGGTGTCTAGAGACGAAGTGGAAAAAATGCTCAAGGAGCTCGGTAAGAACAAAGCAGCTGGCCCAGATGGCGTTTCACCATGGGTTCTGAGAGAATGTGCATCTGAGCTCAGCATTCCACTTCACCTGATCTTTCAGGCATCCCTGTGTACAGGAATCATAGCAGATGTGTGGAAACAGGCTAACATAGTTCCAATCTACAAAAGTGGCAGCAGGGAAGACCCCCCTCAATTATAGACCTGTATCATTGACAAGTGTAATAGTGAAAGTATTAGAAAAACTAATTAAAACTAAATGGGTAGAACACCTAGAGAGAAATTATATAATATCAGACAGACAGTATGGTTTTCGATCTGGAAGATCCTGTGTATCGAATTTACTCAGTTTCTATGATCGAGCCACAGAGATATTACAGGAAAGAGATGGTTGGGTTGACTGCATCTATCTGGACCTAAAAAAGGCTTTCGACAGAGTTCCACATAAGAGGTTGTTCTGGAAACTGGAAAATATTGGAGGGGTGACAGGTAAGCTTCTATCATGGATAAAAAATTTTCTGACTGATAGAAAAATGAGGGCAGTAATCAGAGGCAATGTATCGGAATGGAGAAATGTCACAAGTGGAGTACCATAGGGTTCAGTTCTTGCACCAGTGATGTTTATTGTGTACATAAATGATCTACCAGTTGGTATACAGAATTATATGAACATGTTTGCTGATGATGCTAAGATAATAGGAAGGATAAGAAATTTAGATGATGGTCATGCCCTTCAAGAAGACCTGGACAAAATAAGTAGATGGAGCACCACTTGGCAAATGGAATTTAATGTTAATAAATGCCATGTTATGGAATGTGGAATAGGAAAACATAGACCCCACACAACCTATATATTATGTGAGAAATCTTTAAAGAATTCTGATAAAGAAAGAGATCTAGGGGTGGTTCTAGATAGAAAACTATCACCTGAGGACCACATAAAGAATATTGTGCAAGGAGCCTATGCTATGCTTTCTAACTTCAGAATTGCATTTAAATACATGGATGGCGATATACTAAAGAAATTGTTCATGACTTTTGTTAGGCCAAAGCTAGAATATGCAGCTGTTGTGTGGTGCCCATATCTTAAGAAGCACATCAACAAACTGGAAAAGGTGCAAAGACATGCTACTAAGTGGCTCCCAGAACTGAAGGGTAAGAGCTACGAGGAGAGGTTAGAAGCATTAAACATGCCAAAACTAGAAGACAGAAGAAAAAGAGGCTATATGATCACTACATACAAAAGAGTAACAGGAATTGATAAAATCGACAGGGAATATTTCCTGAGACCTGGCACTTCAAGAACAAAAGGTCATAGATTTAAACTAGCTAAACACAGATGCCGAAGAAATATAAGAAAATTCACCTTCGCAAATAGAGTGGTAGACGGTTGGAACAAGTTAAGTGAGAAGGTGGTGGAGGCCAAGACCGTCAGTAGTTTCAAAGCGTTATATGACAAAGAGTGCTGGGAAGACGGGACACCACGAGCGTAGCTCTCATCCTGTAACTACACTTAGGTAATTACACTTAGGTAATTACAGATTACAATTAACCCTTTAACTGCGCAGCCTATAAATATGACACCCCCCCAGTGCGCAAGAAATGAACCTCGGGAAAAAATTCTTTTTTCTTCTGAAAGTATCAAAAACCCCTATCTGTATATGGGTATAGCAATGGAAGTTCGAAATTGTACTTACTTTGACTGCTATGGGGTCCGAAAGGTGGGGCGTGACGTCATCATTCCCCGTGCGCCAGAGCAGTATGCTCCCGGGGCCGGTAAGCGCGCCCGGGGCGGGGCGCGCGAGTTGCCGTGAACATAATTTTGTTAATTTTTTGCGCACAGTTCCAAATACATTTTATTTGCTTTTACGTGCTAATCCTATGTATAATGAACACGTACACTACATTATGGCAGTAAAACATCCGTACTGTCTGAAGACACTGTGTTATGTGCATGACACTTGTGTACACATATGTTGCACATACTTACCATGTATCATGCTAATTTATGTATATATACAATCTATTTACAGACTATACACTGTCACACACTATATACATTCACCATAAACACACTCAGAACACCGCGAGTGTGAGCAGCCACACCCAGCCAGCCCTCCCTCACTCCAACATCTTACGCGCCATCATTGCTCCTCCCACCATTCTGTTATTGTTCTTATTACACTAATTACACGTTATATATACCTATCTACATGTTTTATTTACCAGAACTATGCAAGTAAGCCGGTATTGTGTCCAAACAGTACACTGGCCACCATACACTGCATGACAAATCACACAGCAGACGACGCCACGATTACGACGTCACCTCCCTCACCAAAATAGCTCCTCACAACATACTCCTGGTGCTGTTATTACACTACAGTGGAACCTCGATTAACGAGTGGCTCTATTAACGAGTTTTTCCAGTAACGAGCAAGCCACTCGCAGCAAATTTATCTCTATTGACGAGCTCGCCTCTATTAACGAGCAAAACCACATGGTGTTTCCTAGCATCTCGCAGGTTCTCGCAAATTCTCGGACACCTACGACGCCAGTGTTGTTGTTGTATCGCACACGACAAGCATCCCTCTGGATTTATTTGAGCTTTTCTTTGGGTTTTTAGTGGTTTTGCGACTACAATTTGTAACACACGATGTCTCCAAAGAAGCTGCTTGCTAAAGATAGTGTTGTCAAGAGGAAGAAAGACAATTACTGTGGATTTGAAGAAGGAAATTATAGCAAAGCATGAGTGTGGTGTCTGTGTGACTGATCTCACAAGGGAGTATGGCAGGTCTCATCAACAATTTACACCATTAGTAAGGGAATGAGGAGGTAAGGGAGGATGCTGCCATCTTCCACTGAGATCAGGCAAGTGTTTGGAATGTTTGAAAAGGTGAATGCATTCTTGGAAAAGCTGCCCTGATAAAGCAGTGACAACTCGGTGTGTGAAAATGGTTAATTAATTTATCACTTTGTGATAACACTTTATGAAAGTGTTCTCACTTTCGCAGGTATATGTCGCTTGAACGTGACACACTTTTTTCTCTTGAATGCACCCAAACACCGCGCTCAAGCGTCATTTGAGCAAATATTTCTATAAAATCCAATTCTTATCCCATCGTCTTGGGGATTGTAATACATGTTTGCCATGAAATTTCTGTTTTCTTTAACCCTTAACATGCTCGGGGTCTAATATCCTGCCATCCTCACAAGCGCATGTCATTTTGAAAAAAAAAAAAAAATTTTTTTTTTTTTTTGCTAATCTGTTAAGTTCTGTTCACTGATCACGGGAAAAATAAATAAAAAAATTCTATTGTACTTACTTTTGTTGCAATAGAGCCGGAAAGCTCGGTGATGACGTCACAATCTGCATGTTCGCTCATGCAGTACATGCCCCAGAGGTGTTGCGCGCGGTCCTCAAACAGCCAGAGTTGCCACAAATATATTTTCGCGCTATTTATTTACAACGTCTAGGCGCATTTTATCCAATTTTTTTCACTAATTGTGTTTCAAATACTGTTTGAACATATTTTGTATCAATAATTGTTGCATATTTGAGTATACACAGGCGCACACAAATGTTTTCAATTACGGCAATATAATATGTCATTACAGTCTATTATATTGTATGTTCTGCTTGTATTTGTATACATTTACACACACGCACGCGCTATCTGCTTATATGTTTACATATTTACACACTCGCACACGCTATACACACTTTGAAGCACACTTAGAAGTTTTCTAGACTGTGGTAGTCATTGAAGCAGTCGACAGCACATAATGGGATACCACACGTTTCACACCATGTTTGCACAAGCTTCCGTTTCTTGTCTCTACGTGTCGTTGTTTTACACACCAAGCAATCGCGTTGGGCTATTGCACGCTTCCCAGCTGGTGGCAAATACTTGAGTCTGTGTGCTAGGAAGCCTTCAGTGTGAGCGAGGCGTGGAGTACCAGCATGCTGCAACAGTGGGTTTATGATGGGCCGCTGAATACCTGGGACATCTTTTGCAAACTTTCCTAATAACTGTATTGCAGCATCAAATACAAAGTCACGGAAAGTGGGCTTATGTCCAGTTCTCACAAGGTACATGTTGAAACAGTTCAGCATGCTCATGTCCACAAGATGGAAGAACACTTTTTTCGTCCACCTACATGTCTTCCGCACACACTCTGCAGTGCCAATCATCATGTCTGATTTATCAATCAACCGCATGTTGATATTATAGTCTAAAACACAGTCTGGCTTATATAGTGGTGCATTTGTTTTATGGTTCACTTTCCCACTGTTCACCATTGATCCATCATGAATTGTTGTCAACAAGTTCACCTCTCTTTTGTCTTTCCACCGAACTGACAGAATGTTATCACTTTTCCTTCTCTGACACTCACCAACTGCAATGTCGTTGTCAAACACAGGCATTTCCCTTCGTTGTGGCTTTACTGTACCAACCAATCCGGTTCTATTTTCTAGCAAGAACCGAGCTAGCAAGGGACTTGTATAGTAATTATCCGTGTATAAAATGTGTCTCTTGTTCATCCACGGAGCCATGATGGTCTTCACTACACTCCCCGAGTGAAGTGAAGAACGTGGAAGTTCGTCGTTCGTGTAACGACGAACGTGGTAACGTTCGTCGTTACCGGGAATGTCTACATCACTAGCCGAGTCCAGAATCATGTGTAACACGTATCCTGTCTCACAATCACAAAGAACAAAAAATTTCAGGCCAAATCGGTTTCGTTTTGAGGGAATGTACTGTTTGAATGGAACACGTCCCTTGAAAAGTACGAGAGATTCATCAACCACCAGCTTCTGTGCTGGTACGTAAAAATCTCTGAATTTTCCAATAACATCGTTCATGTAGTGCCTCACTCGCCACAGTCTATCATCAGGTGTTCGGTCCTGAACACTTCCAAAATGTAGACACCTGAGGAGTATCTGAAACCTGTCTCGTGACATATATTTCCCGAATAAAGGTGTTGGTATTGTATGGTCCTTGCTCCAATAGTCACTTATTGCATGTTTGTGACAGTGCTTCATCAACAAACAGTGCCAAAAACACATACATTTCCGCAACTGTGGTATTTTTCCAACGCTGCAGTCGTGAAGATTCTGTGATTTCCCTCTCAATCAGGTAAGCAGCATGCAGGTTCGTTTGGTGTACAATGTATTCCATGAGTGGTTCATCATAGAATGCTGTAAAATATTCCATCTCAGCCATGTCCTCACCTTGATTAGGGAAAAGGTTTGTAATCCCTACATCTTTATCGTCAAAGTGAGGAATATTAGGAATAAAATCGTCACCATCACTCCACTCAAGTACACCAGGCGTCCTGCGAGATGCAGAGGAAAGACGGCAAGGAAGCGATGCATACCGGCGACCAGGAGCTGAATACCGTCTGCGAGAAGCACGGCGGCTACGTGCACGTGAGGTGGGTGCACGTGAGGTGGGTGCACTTGAGGTGGATGCACGTGAGGTGGATGCAAGTGAGGTGGATGCACGTGAGGTGGATGCACGTGAACACGAGGGTCTTGGTCCCTCATGTGGTGCCATGCGGTGGCGCTTGGCTGGGCGAGATGCTGCTGACGCGACAATTTCTCGCCCAGTTACACCACTGGTACCAGCCACAGGCTCAATAAAACTATGATCTGAGTCACTAAACCTAGAAAAGGAGTCACCTCCCTCTGACTTGTCACCCTCAAACAGAAAATATCCACAGGAACTGTGAGGTCGTGGTAGAATTGGGGTAGAAACTGGCCAAGGAGGCATGGGTGAGCGTAGAGGCCTCGCCATGGCATGGCGAACATTGTCACTCTCACTGCTGCTGCTACTATCACCCGACAACTGTGTATAATCCTCATCGTTGTCTGAATCATCAAACACACTTTCTTCACCTTCAGAGAATAATTCGTGGGCTATTTGCTCTGGGGTGAGGGATTGAGTGGTGCGTGCCCGAGAGGCGTTTGACCGTGCGCTCGCCATGGTGACTCTCGCTAAACTGAGGCCTCCCATGCCTTCGGTTCGTGAGTGGGAATTTTTTTCAAAATGGCCGCTGTTTACTATAGCCCCTGGGCAGCGTATGGGACCCCCAGCTACACCGCGGGCCATTCAAATCGTGCGCGGTACCCATAATCGTCATATGACGTGAAGCGCAGTTGACTGGTAAAACGATTTACACTTCATACGACGTGATGCGCACTTTAAGGGTTAATAACCACATTGCCTATTTGAGAAAACGGCATTGTATTGTAGCTTCGTGGTAAGACTATTATATTGTTGACACAACGAGTGTAATCGACCTAGTTTTTTATTTGGTGCTGGTCTAACGCATCCTTGTGTGACATTTGAAATGAAATTTGGGTGAAATTCCCCAAGAAGAGAGAGTCCGCCTGACTCAGAGGTGGATTCTCCTTCCACACCATAACCCCTCTCCTCCTTCCCACCTCCCCATCGTCTCCCTCCAGCCAGCAACTACTCTTCATAAGGTAAAGTAAATATTAAAACACTACAACAAAATATTTATATTTACATGTGCAGTATTATATTTACATAAAAAAAGTCATACAAGTATGGATGTTTTTGGGAGTGGAACGGATTAAATTTATTTCCTTTATTTTAAATGGGGAAATTTGTTTCTTAAGAAGAGTTTTCCAGGTAACGAGCTCGGTGCCAGAACGGATTAAACTCGTTAATAGAGGTTCCACTGTATATATACACACACTGTATATACACATGTACATATGTGTTGCCCATAGCGAACCACTAAGCTAGTATGGTGAGCAAAATAAGAGTTATTGCCACACAGTGAGGCTACCTCAATTCTCTCCCTTCCTCCCTCCTTCACCAAAATTCCTCCTTCCTACTCACAACGCTAATTATAACCACAATCCTGGTCACTAATACCTGTAAATGAATAATTGACTACAAGTTTATTTTGAAAAGGAACCTAAAAAGTTGTTTGAAGATTCCTAGATGGACGAAATAATGCTGTGGTTAGCACTGTGAACATCGTGAACAGCATTGAATCACTGATATTTGAACATTGTACCCAGTCATTATCACACTCGGGCTCTTCTATAATACTATCATGGCTAAATAAAACAGATTATATATATATTTTGACAATATTAGGCGATGCTGTTGTCACACGCTGAACAGCAGTGCTGTGCGCTCATGCTGCGAGCGCCAGCCTTGGTTACTCACTCACTACTGAGGCTCTGATACCAGGCAATGTTGACCATGACTTTTTTTAAAGATGGCATCTATTTACAAGAGCCCTGAGGAAGCTGATGTGAACCCCACGTAGCCGCGAGAGTTTTGAATGGAAAGTGAAAAATAAAAACACCCGGAGGCGCGTTGCGCACCCGAAGCCTGGGCCTGCAGGCGCGTTGCGCAGTTAAAGGGTTAATAATTCTCTCATATGACATGTTGGTTTCACACAAGTGGACTACACAAGTGGACCACACATGTGGACCATAAGTGGTCCACAAGCTAACGATTTTGGGACAGAGTTCACAGAGTGGTGGAAAACTTTCTCATTCTATCACAGATTACAATTAGAGAACCATATGAACCAAACACCAGCCAGAATGGTCCACACAACGAGTAAAGTATATTAACCAAACACCAGCCAGAGTGGTCCACACAAGTGAATGACTGAGTTTCCATGATTTTCGTTCACTGATTTGTGGCACACGTATCTTTGTACATTAATTTAAAGGCTGAAGCGTAATTGCCTAGCTACATGTGGTAAAATCTCCTTATAGACATTTTCTGTGATGAAACAAGATGAGTGAGGGTGGACAGATAAGAGAATACTGTACTGTAAACCTCACTTTACAGTGAGGTTTCACTCACTTTCGTCTGTGTCTTCATAGTTTAGTAACCCATGACTGAAAGTTTCATATTAATAAATAATTTCTAAAACCAGTGTTTTAATAGCTTTTTATTATCCTAATTAAACTAAACTAAATAAAATTGAAAATATACTGTAATATGATGGACATCTGTTATTTGAGAAATTACTGTACAGTTATTGGAACAACTCCAGCGTGAGTGAGTGGACGGGTCTAATCCTTGTACACACAGCACCATGCGTGTTTCCTTCGATTTCGTCGCCACAGTTCAGTGACTACGGCCCGAAATAATAACATTAATAAATCAGTTCTAAAATAAATTTTTTATATCTCTTATTATCCTCCCTCGCTTATTATCCCTCCCTCTCTCCATCGCTCCCTCCCTCCCTCTCTCGCCCTCCCTCCCTCCCTCCCTCCATCCCTCCCTCTCTCCATCCCTCCCTCCCTTCCTCCCTCTCTCCCTCCCTCCCTCCCTCTCCAGCCCTCCCTCTCTCCATCCCTCCCCCCCTCCCTCTCTCCATCCCTCACTCTCTCCATCCCTCCCTCCCTCTCTATCCCTCCCTCCCTCTCTCCATCCCTCCCTCGCTCTCTCCATTCCTCTCACCCTCCCTCCCTCTCTTCATACCTCCCTCTCTCCATCCCTCCCTCCCTCCATCCCTCCCTCTCTCCATCCCTCCCTCTCTCCATCCCTCCCTCCCTCTCTCTCTCTCCATCCTTCCTTCTCTCCCTCTCTCCCTCTCTCTCTCTTCATCCTTCCTTCTCTCCCTCCCTCCCTCTCTCCACCCATCCAGAATATAAGAAACAGTAAAGTTAACTGGGTCAAGTGAGTTAGGCTTATCGATGAGCCGGTCCCTTCATCACCACGGACACACCTCCCTCACCCCCCCCCCCCACCCCCTAAGGGGCCTCGTAGCCTGGTGGATAGCGCGCAGGACTCGTAATTCTGTGGCGCGGGTTCGATTCCCGCACGAGGCAGAAACAAATGGGCAAAGTTTCTTTCACCCTTAATGCCCCTGTTACCTAGCAGTAAATAGGTACCTGGGAGTTAGTCAGCTGTCACGGGCTGCTTCCTGGGGGTGGAGGCCTGGTCGAGGACCCGGCCGCGGGGACACTAAAAGCTCCGAAATCATCTCAAGATAACCTCAAGATAACCCCTACAGCCCATACACACATACACTCTGCTCAACTCAACACCCATACCTCCATCGCTCCCTCCATCCATTAATCCCTCCATCTCTCCCTCAAATCATCCATCCATTAATCCCTCAATCTCTCCCTCAAATCATCCATCCATTAATCCCTCAATCCATCCTTCTATCCCTCCCTCCATCCTTCCATCAATCCACCCATCAATCCATATCCATCCTCTCCTTCCCTGGCTCCCTCCCAGCCTCTGCCTGCCTGCTTCCCTCCCTGCCAAGCTATGCCTGCCTGCCTCTCTCCCAAGCTCTGCCTGCCTGCCTCCCTCTGTGCCTGTCTCCTTCCATGCTTGCCTCCCTCCCAGCCTCTCCCTACCTCCCTCCCTCCCAAGCTCTGCCTGCCTGCCTGCCTCCCTGCCTTCCTGCCTGCCTGCCTCCCTCCCAAGTTCTGCCTCCCTCCCAAGCTCTGCCTGCCTGCCTCCCTCCCAAGCTCTGCCTGCCTGCCTGCCTGCCTGCCTGCCTGCCTGCCTCCCTGCCAATTCCTGCCTGCCTGCCTACATTTCAGCCTCTCCATCCCTGCCTACCTCCCAGCCTCTTCCTGCCTGCCTGCCTACATTTCAGCCTCTTCATCCCTGCCTACCTGCCCATCCACCCACCAGTCAGCCATCACTGACACAATGAGTGCATTTGGAGCCGACATGGTGCACGGATGTTCCTTGATTGTGCAGATATGTCCAATAAAGTCACAGAATGAACACTCCAGCCTCTCGACAAATCAAAACATAGTGTTAAAATTAAAGTTGCAGTAATTTTAGTGTACAATAGTTTTCATAAACTGTATTGTAGTACTCAACATACAGCAGAACTACTCAACACAAGTGTTAACGACATAATACACTACAGTATGTATTTACTGTACAGCATTCACAACTCCATGAGACTTCAAGATAGATATAACTCCAACAATAAGGTAAATAACAAATGTAACACAGTATTTGTTAGTAGAGTAATAATATATAGGTACAGTATATAATATGATAACGCATTTTTATTGTTAACAAGAAAATAAAAAGACACTGATGCAAACGCCTCCTGAAGGTCACCTCTTGCAGCGAATCCAACGCTCCAACGAACTGGGGTTGGTCCCATATAGTACGTTGAATCGAGGTTGTACTGTATAAGTGGAACTATAGCCACACCAGGCAAGGAAAACAAAAACAAAAGAAAAACCGCACTAAAAGTACAATGTCCCCAGAGGAAACAGAAACCGGCCGCCACATAGGTAGGTAGGCAGCACAACATTTTGACGTCCCCAACCAGCACAATACAGTATCCACTCAATTTAACGGCCTCTTTTATACCGATCTGCTGGTATTAACGACCGGTTTGGGAGCCCAGTAGCTAGAGCCTGCTATACCGGTCTGCGGTCGATATTACCGACAGTCGGTATTGGGTTTGTTGTGGCATCAGCGTCCCCTCACATGGCGACCAGGCCGCCACCGACCTGGATCGTCCAGAGTCATATATTACATCTTAATTTTCTTTTAAAATGATTCACTTTAATGAAGAAAATTGTAAATTATTATTAATAAAATATTTTGAAACAGTTTTTATTAAGCAAAAGTCTTTGTTTTCTTATTAAATACCTTTTATAGTATGTATAGGCACTAGGTATTTTTTTTCCCACGGACCTAGTATGTACTCCGCCGGGCCATGTATTCCCATTGTTTACCGTGAACTCGCGCGGCTAGCTTCAATTGTGAAGGATATTACTGTACTGTAATTGTGATCTTTTTAATTTACAAAATGCCAAAAGTTACCCAAAGGAAGCGCCTGACGGTTGCACAGAAGCTGGAGTTAATTAAGAAACTTGATAAAGGATATTCTCATGCACGAGCAGCAGCAGAGTTTAACATCGGGAAAAGTACAGTAAGTGACATCAAGAAACAGAAGGATACTCTATTAAAATATGTGAGCACAACAGAGTGTGCTACTTCTGGTGCTGCATGTTCGAGAAAAACAGTAAAGTCTGGTCAGTATCCACAATTGGATGCTGCAGTGTATAAGTGGTTTATTCAGCACCGCACAATTGGCATGGCAATAAGATTTGAAGAGCTTAAAGTTGCAGCAAGTAAACTTGCCATTCAATTAGGTATAAAAGATTTCAGTGCAAGTGATGGGTGGGTTGGAAGATTTAAGGCTCGGCATAACATTTCAAACACCAAAAAAATTTCTGGTGAGGCGTCAAGTGCTGATCCCACTAATGTTGATTCATTCAAGGCTAAATTAAACGAGTACATTGTCAGTAATAATTTAAGGAAATATCAAGTATATAATGCTGATGAGACTGGGTTTATGTGGCGAGCTGTACCAAGTACATCCTTAACCAGTAGGATGCAGGAAAATATTCCTGGACGAAAGATAAGCAAGGAACGGCTCTCAGTCTTGCTTTGTGCTAATGCTGATGCCTCTCACAGGACAAAATGTGCCGTGGTAGGCAAGTCTAAAAATCCTCGAGCCTTAAAAAATATAATGCAGGCATTACCTGTAATATATTACAATTCTAAGAAATCATGGTTTAATCAAATAATATTTATGGACTGGTTTGAAAACCACTTTTGCAAAGAAGTCAGAGAATTCCAGATCAACAAATGTGGAATAAAGGCCAGTGAGGTTAAGGCATTGTTGCTGCTAGATAATGCCCCTGCTCATCCCATTAGCAAGTTAATTTCAAGGGATGGCAGAATAAAATGCATGGCACTTCCACCAAACACAACATCCTTGATCCAGCCCATGGACCACGGTGTTATCCTTGCTGCTAAACGTATGTACCAAACAGCAATGCTTGAAGATGTTTTAGTTGTTTTACCTAGCGAGGAAGATGAATTGACAGGAAAGGATACAAGGGCTCAAAGAACACTAGAAAATCTAAAAAACCAGCGTTGAATGTAATGAAACGCCATTTTCTGGGTGAGTCCCGGAGGCTCCCCGGAGCTATCCCAGGCTGATATGCTAATGTCAGACTTTGGCATCAGTCATGTGTATGGAGTTCTTAGGCCTACCGGGGACCACGGCCAGAACCGGGCCCCCTCAGAGAGGCAAGGGGAGCAATGGCCTATAGAAGCCCCCGTGTAGTTGGAAGCATTCTATGTCTGCCATCGACCGGAACAGGCACCCAGAAAGGTAAGCGCCCCAAAACAAACCCCTATTCTGGTTAAAATTGCTACCTAATACCGAACTAGTGGATAGAACTCCCCAACCGAAAACAAGCAAATTAGTGTGACGTCACACACTGCCGCGCCGCTGTCTGCGCAGCTCCCCCCTCCCCGGGAGGGGGAGGGGGGAGCCCCAGACCCCCCGCGCCGGCTACCCACACCTCAGTTCTTGAGGCTGGATGTCAAAAACGCGAAAAACCGCCGACCGGAGGGAGGGAGGGATGCCGGGGAGCCTCCGGGACTCACCCAGAAAATGGCGTTTCATTACATTCAACGCTGGTTTTCTGGGGGGAGCCCCGTCGGCTCCCCGGAGCTAACTACCCACAGACAGAAAAAGAGGGACTTACCCGGGAGGCGGTCGTCGCTCACCCCTCAACTCGAAGCCGAGACAACTGGCTGCAACCGCCGACCCAAAGCAACACAGGCCCGACGAGGGCCAGGGACATTCACAAGGTAACGAGCAGCCAGGACCCTGTTCGACCGCCAAAATCCCCGCGCCCGAATATCAGACCAAGACATATTCCCAAAGACGGCAGCAAGAGCCGCGAACTTACGAACGTCATGGGCACGGGGATAGACCGCAGGCTGGCTAGACCTAATAACCCTGCGGACGACCTGAGAGACCCGAACCCGCGAACAGGGAAGAAGGGAAACCGGATCAACCCACAGCGCGTCCCCGGACACAGAAGCTGTGGCGCGCAAATAACGGCGAAGCGCCGCAACCGGACACAAAACATGATGCACCCCCGGCCTGACCAACCAAGCATCAACCACCCATGGACCCCTCCGGAACGCAGCAGTCTCATTCTTCGCCAGAAAAGAAGGAGACGGCTGCAAACGAACAAAACTATCACCACGACCAAAAGAGCAGAAACCCCTGCGCCGGAGGAGAGCATGAAGCTCCCCTACCCGACCCCCAGAGGCCAAAGCCAACAAGAAAAGTGCCTTGGAAAAACAATCCTGGACCGAAGGGGCCACAACGAAACGAGGAGATGAAAGGAAAGCGAGCACTCTGTCCAAAGACCAGGACGGCTCAGGCGACGCATGAGCAGGCCGGAGGTGAAACAATGCACGAGACAGCTTGCGAAACGGCGCAGACGTAACATCGATACCGAAAGCAAGCTGAAGCGGCTCCGCCAGCGCCGCACGATACGAAGCGACAGTGTTAGGCATAAGATGACGGTCCTGAAACAACCACGAGAGGAAGGACAAGACCACCCGAACAGACAAGGAGCTAACACGACGAAGACGCAAAAAGAAACGGAAGGACCGCCAGGAAACTTCATACTGCCGCCGAGAAGAAGCCCTCAGGTGGGACACCAACAAGGAGGCCACCTGATCACCATAGAGATGATGATAGACTCGAGTCAAAAAAACCATACGCGAAGACTCGAGGAGAAGATCGAACCAGCTACGTGACGTACCGGCCCGATCTGCTGAAAGAGGCGGAGCCGCGGGAAAACCCTCGGGTTCGGACACCGAGCAACCAGCGCCTGAAACCAAGGCTGGGCCGGCCACCAAGGGGCCAGAACGAACAGAAGGGGAAGGACGAGGAGGTGCGGACTGAACCAGGATCGAAGCGACCCCCACCCCCAAGTCCGGGTCTCGAAAAGCAAAGCGGGGCAGCCCCGGGGCATCCGGGGAAGCAACCAACCGAGCGCGTTGCAACAGACGAAACCTAGACTGCAACGCACGTGCCGCCTGTACCCGAATAGAATCATCAGAGGATTGGGTAAATTGAGTCACAAGCAAGCAGCAACACTCACAGGACTCAGGGTCGAAAGTATCACCGACCCAACAGGCAGCGTGGCAGAGGCAAAAACAATGAGGGTCACCCTGAGACAAGGGGACCGAGCAACCCTCAAACTCGCACACAGCGAGTGGGGACTCCGGGGTCACATCCATCGGACCCACGCGCCCCCTAGGGGATTCCCAGGGTCCTGAGCGTTTACTTTAAGAGGACTCGCGCTCAGGTAGTCCCAGGCAGGGTGCTGCAAACCGGCGCCCAAAACTACCAAGCAAACTTCTAAAGCTGAACCCCAGGGACGTGTACACTCACGGGGACCTAGCAGGGGGCGCCACCGAGGAGAACAGTGGAAGGGCAAAAACAAACTGAATAAAATGACAGAACCCCCCACCAGGCAAAAACAAAAAGAAAAACAAAACCCCGCAAGAGGACAGCGAACCCCAAGGAACAGAGCCGGCCGCGATGTCGGGAAGTACAAGCTGAGCAGCACCCTGCGCCCCTACCAGTGCAAACTGCCTCTTACCTGCCGGTAACAAGGGAGAACAGAACACCCAAGAGCCCAACAGGCGGCCGAAAAACCGAAAGGTAAAACGGACCAGCAGAGGCAGACCCCGAGGAGCCTGTGGAAGGTGGCCCCAAGCCCCAAGGGCAGTACTTACAGGGCACCTAGGGAAGGCAGCCCTAGGCGCATGCAGCCCGAGTACTGAAGATAACTCCTGGCTCTCGCACCCACAAAACTAACACCACACTCAAAGCACAGTGCAGTAGCGACACCGGAGCCAGAGCACACGACCATCGCCTATAGCATCAGCCTCAAGAACTGAGGTGTGGGTAGCCGGCGCGGGGGGTCTGGGGCTCCCCCCTCCCCCTCCCGGGGAGGGGGGAGCTGCGCAGACAGCGGCGCGGCAGTGTGTGACGTCACACTAATTTGCTTGTTTTCGGTTGGGGAGTTCTATCCACTAGTTCGGTATTAGGTAGCAATTTTAACCAGAATAGGGGTTTGTTTTGGGGCGCTTACCTTTCTGGGTGCCTGTTCCGGTCGATGGCAGACATAGAATGCTTCCAACTACACGGGGGCTTCTATAGGCCATTGCTCCCCTTGCCTCTCTGAGGGGGCCCGGTTCTGGCCGTGGTCCCCGGTAGGCCTAAGAACTCCATACACATGACTGATGCCAAAGTCTGACATTAGCATATCAGCCTGGGATAGCTCCGGGGAGCCGACGGGGCTCCCCCCAGAAAAGTACACAATCAGGGAAGCAATATTTCACTGGGCTAGGCTTTGGAATAAAGTGAAAGAAACCACACTAACAAATTCATGGAAGAAACTGTTAACAGAGAGGCCTAGATGTGAAGCAGCAGTATCTGATAGTGAATTCGAAGGTTTTGAAAATGAAGCCAATGATTTTGAAGGGTTTGAAGAAACGATCCGAACAATGTTGCTCCAAGCTGGTCAGGGTGTACAAGTGAATGATATCAATGAATGGTTAGAAAATGATTACGATCCTGGTTATGAATTGTTAACTGAAGAACAGATTGCGCAAAGTGTTCTCGGAAATGACTCTGATGACTCTGATGATGACTCGGACGATGTTGGTGAGGCTCTGCCTAGAGGTGTCGGATATCAGAAAAGATTGGAACAAGTTGAGGAACTCATTGAATATTCAATAAAAAGTAAACATGAGGTTATTGGAAATTTTTATGTACACCTTACAGCCTTAAAGCAATGTCTCAAAACGTTAGCCAGAGAAAATCAGATTCAGACAAAAATAGATAAATTCATGATTTCAACGGTTCGTGAAAAATCTTCGTCGACAAGCGATGCTGCACCCGTCGATGCTGAATTACCATCGACAAGTCGTGGAGCATCCGCCAGCAATGAATGCTCTACAAGCCATGCTGCACCCGCCGATGCTGAATTCCCATCGACAAGTCGTGGAACATCCGCCAGCAACGAATGCTCTACAAGCCATGTTGCACCCGCCGATGCTGAATTCCCACCAAGTCGTGACAAGTCATCCACTAACGATATAAAATATGATTGAAAGGCATATAAATTAGTGTAAAAAGTGTTGATAGAGTACAGTATTGTAAGTGTTAATGATTAATTAAGCCTAGACAAAAAGATACTGTACAGTGTAAATATACAGTAAAAATAATTGTCAATAGTGAAGTAGAATTAGAACTCATGTGAATTAGTAGTAAGGCTAGCTGTTGTGTGAAGTGAGTGCCTGAAAATAATTGTACATATAAAACAAGCGCTGCAGAGGATGACGTAATCATCACAGCTTCGTAATCTTCAGCTTCATTAAAAGTAAGTCAATTTACCAATTTTATTATAGTATTACAAGATATTAATTGTTTTTTTTTCAACAAAAGCTACATATTAGTCTCTGCAAATGTATATTCTATCGTCAGCAGAGAAAAGGTGAGCTCAAAATATTTCGTCTTGGCTAGCTCTCAGTGACAAGGCTCGATCGCCATTGTTATGGCATGGCCGCCACAGCCTGTGTTGTAACATTAAAAGTAAGTCAATTTACCAATTTTATTATAGTATTACAAGATATTAGTTGTTTTTTTCAACAAAAGCTACATATTAGTCTCTGCAAATGTATATTCTATCGTCAGTAGAGAAAAGGTGAGCTCAAAATATTTCGTCTTGGCTAGCTCTCAGTGACAAGGCTCGATCGCCATTGTTATGGCATGGCCGCCACAGCCTGTGTCGTAACATTAAAAATACATTACCTGCACTGTTCAGGGTAAATCAAAACACATCTCTAAAATTTTATTAAGACAATATTAACTCACTGATTGATACATGAAATATTTTTCAATACAAAGGAATGAATCAATTTTTTCCCACCCATCTGGACTTGATCAGAGCGTGTTCACACATCATCCATGCAGCAGCCAGCAACTGGCTTAATCGTCGGCCGTGCACTAAATTGGAATGCAATTACACAATGAACTTTATTTAATTTTAGTTATACAGTATAAAATATATCCTACCTGAATGTTACTTGAAAAATTACCCGACCCGACTTAACGTCGGAAATAACGGAGCTCCGTAAATAACGACTTGGGCTCAGCCCCATATAGGCTGTTAAATTGAGTGGATACTGTACCACTCTCTACCCAAGGCCAAACAAGGGCCACGAAACTCCAGCTGGTCCCAAGGGTGGGATAAGTGCCGAGCAGCAAAACAACAGAGTTGGTTGTAATGAAACGCCATTTTCTGGGTGAGACAAGAAGGCTTCCCTGTGCTATTCAGGCTGATATGGATATACAGTGACACCTCTGTTTACGAATATCCCTCTTTACGAACTTTTAGGGTTATGTGCCTAATTTCTTCGTAAAATCCGAATCCGGTTACGAACTTTGCCTCGGGAAACGAAGTCTGTTGATACGCGTTTGACCGACCTAGCACGTGGTGGTACGGCAACCGTGCCTTAGTTTACCAGTGCCTCCTGCCTAGTGGCAATCGCGCCTGAATTCTCTGAAAACAATTTCAGTTTTTTTCGGATTTTTAGGTATTTGAACATAAACGTTATTATTATATATCTTGCCATAGGTCCCAAGATAGCCAGTGGAAAGGTTCAATCCTTAAAATGTGGTCTGACTGTGTTTCAGAACTAGACTTTGAGGGGTTTGAGCCTGGATCTGAAGTGTCTATTGTCGAGGAAATTGTTACTCTGGGCCGGAAATTGGACTTGGAGTTGGATGGTGCTGATATGGAGGAGTTGGTGGAATAACACAGCGAAGAACTGACCACCGAAGAACTCCTACCCCTTTGCAAGAAGCAGCAACAAAAGGCAGCTGAGGAAATGTTTACAGGGGAGGAGAAGGCAGTATGGAATGCCCCTTCCCCAACAATTAGGATGTGGTGTAGACTGTGGGAAGAAATGCAAACTTTTGTCGAAATGACTCACCCAGAGCAAGCTGTAGTAGGCCGTTGCATCAACCTTTTTAATGACACTGTGATACCTCACTACAGACAAGTCAAAAATCAAATCAAAATCAAAATGTTTATTCATGGAAAAAGTACATACAAACAAGATGAGTTACAAACAAACATAATGTTTGATTTATAGATAGAGCTAGTACATACAATACTGGTACCTAAAGCCACTAATACACAGAGCATTTTGGGCAAGGTGTGGGAAAAAAAAACACTTAGACTAAAGCTTAACCCTTAAAGTGTGCATCACGTCATATGACGTGTTGGACGTTGTTCCAGTCAACTGCGCATCACGTCATATGATGTGTTGGAGTACTACGCAAGATTTAAACGGCCCGCGGATACACGGGGTTCACCACACCTTCATCAGGGCTCTTGTAAACAGACGCCATTTAAAAAAAAAAATCATGGGCCAAACTCCCGGGTGTTATTGGCCTCAGTATTGAGTGAGCAACCAAGCCTGACGCACGCAGCATGAGCTAACAGCACTGCTGTTCAGCTTGTGACCACAGCATCGCCTAAAAATGCCAAAATATACTTGTTCATGCTATTATGTAGCGATGATATTATTACAGAAGACCCCTGACTGTGATAAAACTGACCAGGGTTCTGATAATAGCAGGATTGTGGTGATATTTAGCACTGTGCGCCATGGAGGGAGGAGTAATGCTGCGGGAGGGTGGATGGTGGCGATGTCTTCTGACTGTGTGTGGCCACCTTTTATTGACTGCACTCACCATACCAGCTTAGTGGTTCGCTATGGTGAACACAAATGTAGATACTTATATATAACGTGTGTATAGAGGGTATAAACAGCAAGAGAAGGTTTAGAGCCCCCATTTTGGTGAGGGCGGTGGCGTCGTCTGCACGACGCCACCGTGCAGACGACGGTGTTGTTTACTGGTTACCACGATGGTCTTTGGGCACCATACCAGTTTATTTGTACAAGTATGGTGAATAAAACAGGTAGATATTTATATATAATGTGTGTGTATATAGCGTAATAACACCACACAGTATTGTTGGAGGAGAAATATTAGTGCGTCTGGCCTTGAGGGCGGCAGCCATCAGCTGACTGTGTGAGGTCCTACGTCTTTGTGCCTTTACTCACCATACAAGCTTAGATGTACAGTTATGGTGAACAAAACATATAAATACTTATATTTAACATCTGTATATAAGATATATAGCATAATAACACCACACAGTATTGTTGGAGGAGAAATATTAGTGCCTTTGGCCTTGAGGGCGGCAGCCATCAGCTGACTGTGTGAGGTCCTACGTCTTTGTGCCTTTACTCACCATACAAGCTTAGATGTACAGTTATGGTGAACAAAACATGTAGATACTTATATATAATGTCTATATATAGTGAATTATAGCAAAAACATTATTGTGGGAGGAGAATGTGGGTGAGTCAGATGACTGGAGGGAGGGCGGGAGTGGCTGGCTGGTACACGGCGGTCACTCCTCATTACTTTTTGACTCGTAATAGCTACTTAGTGGTTCGTTATAGTGAACAAAACATGCAGATACTTATATATAACCTGTGCTTAGAGTGCAATAACCGACAAAGTATTTGTTCACTGACTGATGAACATAATTTAATCAACAATATGCACACCATATTTTTAAGTACAGCGATGATTCACTCATTTTATTATATAAATATATCAAACTACAAACTATTGAATAATATTACAGCAAAAAAAATATGAAAAATCAATCAGAGACATTGAAATAATTAGGTAATTATCTCTGTGGCAACTCCGGCCTGACAGCTGGCAAGCAACAGACCACCTGGGACACATGCTGAGTCAGCGCCTATAATTTGCCAGAATTCCCCGCCCTATAGAGGGCAATATATGCCACTTACGATTTTTTTATTATTTTTCCCGTGATCAGTGAACACAAATTAACAGGTTAGGAAGAAAAAATTATTATTTTTTTTCAAAATGACATGCGCCTGTGGGGATGACAGGATATTAAACCCCGAGCATGTTAAGGGTTAATCCTTAAGGTCAGGATTGGCATTACTGTTCAGAGTTTTAAATATATAGAGTACACATGAGAGGATGTGCAGTGACTTATTAATATCTAACATATTTAAAGACTTTAGTAAGAGTACCAAGTGCTGTCTGGGGCCAGAGTTTGATATTGTTCTAATAGCAGTTTTGTGTTAAGTAATTAGAGGACGTAGATGAACGTAGAACAAAGTGTTACGACAAAGAGAAAAACAATCCTCTATGGATAGGTTTTTAGTGAGAAAATCAAGCAGTGAGCCACAGGCAGGTCCTAGTGGTATGCAGGCAAAACATGCCAGAGAGTGTATCGCAAAGAAGTCATTACTGCCCGATGTTATAATGGAAGAAGACCCCTTCCAAACACTAACACCTCTCCTCTTCCCCTCCTCACCATCTTCCATACGCAAACAAGAGTCATCAATAAAGATAAGGAAAAACTTATACATACGTTAGTACTGAAGATTTTGGTGAATTAGCTATAAAATTTACTTTGAAGTTAATTTTTTGGGGAGTGTGGAACAGATTAATTAAATTTACATTATTTCTTATGGGAAAATTTGCTTTGGTTTACGAATTTTCAGCTTATGAATCGTCTCTGGGAATGGATTAAATTCGTAAGCTGAGGTACCGCTGTATTAGACTTTGGCATGAGTCGGTGTGAATGGAGTTCTATGCCTACCAGGTACCACGAGCCAGAATCTGACCCCCACAGAGAGGCACAAGGAGCAATAGCCTACAGAAACCCCTTGTGAGGTTGGAAGAATTATGTCTTCCATCGACTGGGTTATTCACCCAGAAAGGTAAGCGCCCCCAAAACAAACCCTTATTCTGGTTAAGAAATTGCTACAGAAAGCCGAAATAGTGGACAGAACTCCTCAACCAAAAATGAGCATGACGTCACCACATCGCCTCGTAGCTTGTCTGCACAGCTCCCCCCTCCCTGGAAGGGGGAAGGGGAGCCCCAGACCCTCATGCCAGATACTCACACCTCAGTTCTGAGGCTGGATGTCAAAAACATGCAAAAAAAATTGCCGACCGGAGGGAGGGAGAGTTGCCGAGGAGCCTCCAGATCACACCCAGATAATGGTGTTTCATAACATTCAATGCTGGTTTTCTAGGGGAATGCCCTTCGGCTCCTCGGAGCTACTTACCCAAAGACAAATATAAAAATGGACTTACCCGGGAGGTGGTCGGCACTCACTCCTCAACCCGAAGTCAAGACAACACGCTGCAACCGCTGATACAAAGCGACACAGGCCCGACTAGGCCCAGGAACATTGACCAGGTAGCGCGCAGCCAGGACCCTGTTCGACCACCAAAAACCCCGCGCCCGAATATCAGCCTAAGACATGGTACCGAAGACGGCAGCAAGCACAGCAAACTTATGAATATCGTGGGCACGGGGATAGACTGCATGCTGGCTGGACCGAATAACCCTGCGGACAACCTGGGAGACCTGAACCCTGGAACAAGGAAGAAGGGGAAACCAAATCAACCCAATAGGGCATCCCCGGACACAGAAGCCGTGGGGCACAGATAATGGCAGAGAGCCGCAACTGGACACAAAACATGACGCACCCCCCAGCCTAACCAACCAAGCATCAACAACCCAAGGACTGCTCCAGAAAGCAGCAGTCCTATTCTTTGCCATAAAAGGAGATGGCTGCAACTGATCAAACCTACTACCAGGACCATACAGGCAGAAACCCCTGCGCCGGAGGAGAGCATGAAGCTAACTGACCCGACCCACAGAGGCCAATTCCAACAGGAAAAAAGAGCCTTAGAGAAACAATCCTTAACCCAAGAGGCCACTACAAACCGAGGAGGAGAGAGAAAGGAGAGCACCCGATCCAAAGACCAGGATGACTCAGGTAGCGAGTGAACAGGCCAGAGGTGAAAAAATGCACGAGACAGCTTGCCAAACTGTGGAGAAGTTAAATCAACCCCGAATGCAAGCTGTAGTGGCTCTGCCAGTGCCAAACGATAAGAGGCGACAGTATTAGGTCTAAGATGATGGTCCTGAAACAACCACGAAAAAAAGGACAACACCACAGCATCAGAAATCAAAGTAAACCTACGAAGGGATAAGAAAAACTGAAAGGACCGCCAGGAAACTTCATACTGACGCCGAGACAAAGCACACACGTGGGACACCATCAAAGAAGCCACCTGCTCTCCATACAAATGGTGATAGACTCGAGTAAAAAATACCAGACGCGAAGACTCGAGGGGAAGATCGAACCAGCCATATAGCGGACTGGGGCGATCTCCTGAAATAGGCGAAGCGGCAGGAAGACCCCCAGGTTTGGACACAGAGCAAGCAGCACTCGAAACCAAGGCTGGGCCAGCCACCAAGGGGCCCAAGAGGACTACTCTCCACTGGTAAGTCTCCTAGTGAGCCAGGGGCCTGGAGCAACAGCGGAACAGTGGGGAAGAGGTAAAGGTAACCCCACCTCGACCAGTCTGCCAAAAGGCATCGACCCCGACTGCCTCGTAGTCAGGGAAAGGAGCCACGTATACCGGGAGATGCCTCGACCACGCCGATGCGAAGAACTCCACTTCCAGAGGCCTGAATGTCTGGCAGAGCCAACTGAATGAGTTGGCGTCAACTGTCCATTCCATGCACAGGGGAATGAACCAGGACAGGCCATCTGCCAGGATGTTGAACACCCCCTGAAAGTGAACTGCCAAGAGAGCCAAACCCCGAGAACTCAGCAGATGAGTCGCTCGAAGCGACCAGCCCCATAGCGCCAAGGATCGCAAGGAACCCCCCTTGGTTCAGGCAATGAACCACCAGGGAACAGTCCGAATGGAGCCCGATCATCAATCCGCAAGCGACCCCATTCCTCCGGAGCAACACCCACACAGCCTCAAACTCCCGCACCGTGCTGTGAGCCCAACAGAAGGACAGACCCCAACGACCCAGGCCCGCCTGGTGAGCACTGGTCACAAAGTCCCAGCCAAGAAACGACGCATCCATGATGTAAGGTACGGGATTGCAAGTCGTATCCTAGAGTATCGCTAACAACACCCGCTCTTACTTTCTTATAAATAATGGAAGTGCAGAGATCTATATAGCAATAATCACCAGTTCTAACTACATGGGACAAGAAATACACCTTGGGGTACAATTTTACAATAGAGTTTATATTTAAAAAATACCAATGTCCTCACACTGATTAGAACAGAGGGAGGGGGGGGGGGTACTAGGATCCACCACATGATTGATACAGACAAAAAGGGGGGAGGAGGTTCCTTTCCACCAACACACACCTCAGGGGAACCACTGGCACAAGGGAACACACACAACGGTTTAGGCCTCTACAAACTGGGACTTAAGGTTATTACTCCATTCCACTCCTCTTGGGTCACTACAAGGGCCATGGGTTTTAACAATACACCACTCTAACCACAATACACAAATGGATTACAAAGTAAATGTGGATAACCCCCTGTGACACACAGCTGAGCACATGTACGTATCTTACACGGCAGTTTACGGGACCCCATCTGGGTAAACCCATGCGTGCTTTGGCCGGTTGGGTCATGCTACCACAAAATTGTTTACCGTTTAAGACTTACCACAATAGTTTATAAGACATTGTTTTATGACATTTCTTTGCCTAACTCCCAGGCCCTTTTTTGTATCAGTGAACAATTCTGTCAGTAAACAACCTTAAGTTTGAGGAAATTTTCTTTGACTAACTGTAGTTCAGGTATTCTACCATTTGTCAGTTGGGAGTTAGACAAGATTATTTGTGTGCATAAGCACCTATCCCTATGCTAGTGGCAGCTCATGTAGTGTCTAGCTTTACCACATATATATATATATATATACAGAGCACCACTTGGTTTCCGAACTTTAGTTATCCGAAACTTCCAGTTTCCCGATTGGGGTTGGGGAGTCATGCTACCCGAACAAAGTTCGGGTAGGAAGGGGTTCACCAAGCGTCACGCCGGCTTGTGGTGGTGGGTGGGCGATGGTCCAGTTTGCCCACTGTGACTTCACAGATTCACGGCCTATTATTCCTATTATTTTGAATTGCCATAAGGCTGGAATGTTCATTCTGTGCTTTTGTTTTACATATCTGCACAATCAAGAAACATCTGTGCACCATGTTGGCTCCAAATGCACGCATTGCGTCAGTGATGGCTGACTGGTGGGTGGATGGACGATGGAGCTGAGGTGGGAGGCAGTATGAATGAGGGGGGGGGGGAGAATCAGTGAGAGAGGGGGGGAGAGAGATGCTAGGAGGGAGGGGGAGGTATGGAGAGATGTTAGGAGGTAGGGAGAGATGCTAAGAGGGAGGGGGAGGTAGGGAGAGATGCTAGGAGGTAGGCAGGAAGGGATGGAAGTAGTGACAATTAGGGAGGGAAAGGCAGGCTGGCAGGCACAGGCAGGCAGACAGGCAGGAAGGCAGGCAGGCTAGCTTGCAGGCAGGGAGTGAGTGGTAGTCACGCGGTTGAACCGCGTGACCTTGAGAGATGGGATGTAGGGGGGGCGGGTGGTTTGTTGGTGGTGGGGGTGAGACCGGCTCATTCCCGAAGATAAGCCTAACACACACTACCCGTTAGCATGATGGCAGGGGGGGAGGCAGGCTGGCTGGAAAGGAAGCAGGCTGGCAGGCAGGCAGGCTGGCAGGCAGGCAGGCAGGCAGGCAGGCAGGCAGGCAGGCAGGCTGGCTGGCAGGCTGGGAAGGAGGCAGGCTGGCAGGCTGGGAAGGAGGCAGGCTGGCAGGCTGGGAAGGAGGCAGGCTGGGAAGGAAGCAGGCTGGCAGGCTGGGAAGGAGGCAGGCAGGCAGGCTGGGAAGGAAGCAGGCTGGCAGGCTGGGAAGGAGGCAGGCTGGCAGGCTGGGAAGGAGGCAGGCTGGCAGGCTGGGAAGGAGGCAGGCTGGCAGGCTGGGAAGGAGGCAGGCTGGGAAGGAAGCAGGCTGGCAGGCTGGGAAGGAGGCAGGCAGGCAGGCTGGCAGGCTGGGAAGGAGGCAGGCTGGCAGGCTGGGAAGGAGGCAGGCTGGCAGGCTGGGAAGGAGGCAGGCTGGCAGGCTGGGAAGGAGGCAGGCTGGGAAGGAGGCAGGCTGGGAAGGAGGCAGGCTGGGAAGGAAGCAGGCTGGGAAGGAGGCAGGCTGGCAGGCTGGGAAGGAGGCAGACAGGCAGGCTGGGAAGGAGGCAGGCTGGGAAGGAAGCAGGCTGGCAGGCTGGGAAGGAGGCAGGCAGGCAGGAAGCGATATATGGGTGTTGAAGTGAACTGTGAACCACGTGACCTTTGAGAGTGTGTGTGTGTGTGTATGGGTTTGGGGTGGGGGGTGGGGGTGGTGTGTCGGTGGTGGGGGGAGAGGGGGAGGTGTGTCGGTGGTGGGGGGAGAGGGGGAGGTGTGTCGGTGGTGGGGGGAGAGGGGGAGGTGTGTCGGTGGTGGGGGGAGAGGGGGAGGTGTGTCGGTGGTGGGGGGAGATGGGGAGGTGTGTTGGTGGTGGGGGAGGGACCGGCTGACTCCGTAAGCCTAACCACACTCCACAGACCTGTGACCCAGATTTGTTTCTTAAATGTACAGTACAGTGTGTCCTCACTTGAACGAACTATATGGGGCGAAGCCGATTCGTTCCAGTGCGGAATTCGTTCCATCCGTCCGGCCCCAACAACCTTCTTATTTTTTTTTTTTTTAAACATATGCCAGGACACATTAGTTTGTTTCTTTGTTGTGTGGTGCTTCATTATAATATCTTTCATGCTCTTTTGGTGTCGATAATAATCTGAGATGCGAGAATCACCATCCCCCACCCCACTCACACCATCCCCCACACCACCCACACCATCCCCCACACCATCCCCCACACCATCCCCCACACCACCCACACCATCCCCCACACCACCCACACCATCCTCCACACCACCCACACCATCCCCCACACCACCCACACCACCCACACCATCCCCCACACCACCCACACCATCCCCCACACCACCCACACCATCCTCCACACCACCCACACCATCCCCCACACCACCCACACCATCCCCCACACCACCCACACCATCCCCCACACCACCCACACCATCCCCCACACCACCCACACCATCCCCCACACCACCCACACCATCCCCCACACCACCCACACCATCCTCCACACCACCCACACCATCCTCCACACCACCCACACCATCCTCCACACCACCCATACCATCCTCCACACCACCCATACCATCCCCCACACCACCCATACCATCCCCCACACCACCCATACCATCCCCCACACCACCCACACCATCCCCCACACCCCCACACCATCCTCCACACCACCCACACCATCCTCCACACCACCCACACCATCCTCCACACCACCCATACCATCCCCACACCACCCACACCCCCACACCATCCCCAACACCACTAACACCATTTGCCCCCACCACCCACACTCCCCACACCATCCTCCACACCACCCATACCATCCCCCACACCACCCATACCATCCCCCACACCACCCATACCATCCCCCACACCATTCCCCAACACCACCCACACCATTCCCCAACACCACCCACACCATTCCCCAACACCACCCACACCATCCCCCACACCACCCACACCATCCCCCACACCACTAACACCATTCGCCCCCACCACCCACACTCCCCACACCACCACCCACACACCCCACACCACCACCCACACACCCCACACCACCACCCACATCATCCCCCACACACCCCACACCACCCACATCATCCCCCACACCATCCCCCACATCATCCCCCACACCACCCACACCATCCCCCACATCATCCCCCACACACCCCACACCATCCCCCACACACCCCACATCATCCCCCACACACCCCACATCATCCCCCACACACCCCACACCACCCACATCATCCCCCACACCCAACCACATCACCCACACCAACCCACACCACACCACCCAAACCACACCACACCACACCATCCACGGGGTGTATTGAAGCAGCAGGCTTGGAAGAGTCTCAACTCGCCCGACAAAAAAAAATGATGGGTTGACAGGTCTCCTCTCACACCTCCAGGATCCCTCCTCCCCCCCACCCCCCAGGTACCCGGCCATACACACCACAATGCCAAGTCAGCTATTGTTTTCTACAGGAAACAATAAAACATGTTAATGATTAATAATGTGTATTAATACACGAAAATTAACATATTTTGGCATAAATATTTTACAGCTAAGATTGAGATTTATAATGGAGTATGAATGAGAGGTTTGGCAGCCATGCGTGGTCACCACCCTACTCTATCCACTTCCACCTCCCCTGACAACACCTTCCATCACTGACCCCACCTGCCTCTTTCCACCACCTGCCTCCCCTGACACCGCCTGCCTCCCTGCCTCCCTTGACCCCACCTGCCTCCCCTGACCCCACCTGCCTCCCCTGACCCCACCTGCCTCCCCTGACCTCGCCTGCCTCCCCTGACCCCACCTGCCTCCCATGACACCGCCTGCCTCCCATGACACCGCCTGCCTCCCATGACACCGCCTGCCTCCCCTGAAACCGCCTGCCTCCCCTGACCCCACCTGCCTCCCCTGACCCCACCTGCCTCCCCTGACACCGCCTGCCTCCCCTGACACCGCCTGCCTCCCCTGACACCGCCTGCCTCCCCTGACACCGCCTGCCTCCCCTGACACCACCTGCCTCCCCTGACACCACCTGCCTCCCCTGACACCGCCTGCCTCCCCTGACCCTGCCTGCCTCCCCTGACACCACCTGCCTCCCCTGACCCCACCTGCCTCCCATGACACCACCTGCCTCCCCTGACACCGCCTGCCTCCCCTGACACCGCCTGCCTCCCCTGACCCCACCTGCCTCCCCTGACACCACCTGCCTCCCCTGACCCCACCTGCCTCCCCTGACACCACCTGCCTCCCCTGACCCCACCTGCCTCCCCTGACACCGCCTGCCTCCCCTGACACCACCTGCCTCCCCTGACACCGCCTGCCTCCCCTGACACCACCTGCCTCCCCTGACACCACCTGCCTCCCCTGACCCCACCTGCCTCCCATGACACCACCTGCCTCCCCTGACACCGCCTGCCTCCCCTGACACCGCCTGCCTCCCCTGACCCCACCTGCCTCCCCTGACACCACCTGCCTCCCCTGACCCCACCTGCCTCCCCTGACACCACCTGCCTCCCCTGACCCCACCTGCCTCCCCTGACACCGCCTGCCTCCCCTGACACCACCTGCCTCCCCTGACACCGCCTGCCTCCCCTGACCCCACCTGCCTCCCCTGACACCGTCTGCCTCCCCTGACACCGCCTGCCTCCCCTGACACCACCACAAATGATGCTAGCCACCTCACCAAGGCCTAACGTTCACACGACCTGTGCTTGTTTTATTGGTCTACTCAAAATTTATTCTAAATAGATATTAGTACAGTACGTAGGCTGTTAGAGGAGGGAGGGAGGGATCCAGGAAACAACCCCCCCCCCTCCCACCCCCCCCACCCCTCCAATGGCTCAGGGAGCGACCGGCCGGCCACACAATGCCAGCTGTTATCTACACCCCAATTGTATTAAAAATTCTGTGAAAAGGAAATGTGTTCAAACTGTTTAAAATATGTACTGTATATATTACAATTTTCACCATTATTATTGCTCCAATATGACATTTTTCTAATAAAAAGGCTATTTTCAGTATAGATAATGCGATAATTATCATTAAATTGACTCTTGGCATCTGACGAGGAGAGGAGAGTGAGTGGTCTCTGTGGTGGAGGAATGAGGGTGGGGGCGAGGGAGCATGGAGGCGCCAGTCACGTGTTGCCTCTTGCCTCCTAGCAACAACTCTCTCACTAATGCCCCCTGACACCATTTTATCACCATTTTTATCACCTTTTCTCCCTAGAAACAATGGGTAAGGTTAATAAAACACTACATAACTGTTTACACTCTGGCGAATCATAGTTGATGACAGCCAGCTCCGACGCTCTGACCGCTTGGACGAACATTCCTCACTTAATCGAACATTTGTATGTTCCACTGAACATTTGGTACCGAATTTAATTTGTTCGGCTCTTCCGGGAATTCGATAGAGCGGGGTTCGTTAGTCTGAGGAAGCACTGTACATCATCGTATATTTTAGGCAGGATGTGCCTGCAGGCTGGCAGGAAACATCCAGAGGATGTTTGCCAGACGTCTTAATAATCAGTTAGGAACAATTAAGGACTTTTATAAAGCGGATCAGGACTTCACTTATTGATGAGTACAAACAAAACACGGTCGCATTTACGCCATGAACCTGACGATTTTTTCCCCTAGAGTTTTTTTCATAAATTTTTCGGAAAAATTTCTTTTTACATTTCTAGTTTATTTTTTCCCCTCTATTTCTCGTATACGAACTTACATGTTAACCGACGGGTCTCGTCCCCAAGGGGTTCGGAAACCAAGTGGTGCTCTGTATATATATATATATATATATATATATGTATATATATATATATATATATATATATATATATATATATATATATATATATATATATATATATATATATATATTTTTTTTTTTTTTTTTTCAGTCTAGGGAGTATTTTACCTAGGCTACAACTGTGGCCAATTGCACTGTCTATTTTGAGGTTATTTTGCTAGTAGACATCACTAATTCTTGGGCTCTTATGTTGTTTTTAGATTTTTTTTTTTTTTTGAGATATATACAAGAGTTGTTACATTCTTGTACAGCCACTAGTACGCGTAGCGTTTCGGGCAGGTCCCTGGAATACGATCCCCTGCCGCGAAGAATCGTTTTTTCATCCAAGTACACATTTTACTGTTGTGTTAAACAGAGGCTACAGTTAAGGAATTGCGCCCAGTAAATCCTCCCCGGCCAGGATACGAACCCATGACATAGCGCTCGCGGAACGCCAGACGAGTGTCTTACCACTACACCACGGAGACTGTAAATATAATTTATTTATATACAATGTGTGACCACTGTGAAGTGGTGGCCAAATTTACTTATTTCAGGTGCCTTGTTATAACCATGTGCTTATATTTGAATGTGTGACATTCTTAAAGTTTATGTGTAGCCAGGGGGAATGTAAAGTTGTATTGAATGCTAGGATATCTACAGGTTTATTGTTGACAGCCACCTGCAAGGTAAAGTTTTGGTTTCATGCTCTTTTGTTCATCCAGCCAGGGCAAGTTAAGGAAAAGTCAGTGTGTAATTCCCACTTGTGTTTGGTTTCAAAGGTCTGAGTGCCCTTCCCCCCCCCCTCCCCCACCATCCTCTTTTTGTTTACCATGGCTACCCCTGCTACCCTGAACCCCAGAGCAGACTTTTCAGGTTTTGTCTCAATTGACATGAGTGGAGACACGTCGGGTACTCCCCTGGAGTATACTAGTGATAAGAGCGATTTGTCAGTGATAACCCTTAGCCTGAGTGATGGGGGTGAAAGACATAGGTTATCTACCCCTAGGAAGGTTAGCCATGTAGGGCAAAGCAGTGCAGGACTTGCACACCAGGGGGCCACCACGAAGATGTCAACATAAATCAAGCCCAGACAAGTGTCCAGACATCGGGGGACCTTACCCACTAAGGAGGATAGAGTACCCTGCCATCACTGCAAGGCAAGTAATATACCAGCAAAAGTCCCTTGTAATACAAACCCTTCCATGGTACTGTGTGGTAACCCTTATGGGCTACAGTTCATAACCCACCCAGATGTTCCTAGGTTACACACAGGAGAACTATCCAGGAACCCACTAGCCCGAAACAGAGATATTGAGGACTGGTTGATTGATGCACAAATTGCTCTCGGTACAGTGACAAGTGAGGAACTAAAAATTAAATTTGCCCAAAAGGCTCTCCTTAACCACACAACTTGAGGTGTGTGAACTCGACAAGAGATTCCAGGCGGTCTTCACAATAAAACAAGGAGAAGCCCCTGCACTAAATGAGGCGGAGGCAAAGCAAGCAACCTTGGAGGAATTTGACCTCTCCAGTGATGAGGTCAAAAGGTGTCTGTTGGAGCTGGATGTGACAAAGGCTGTTGGGCCTGACAGAATCTCACCATGGATACTAAAGGAAGGTGCAGAAGCACTAACTGTGCCACTCTCTATGGTGTATAACAGGTCACTGGAAACAGGAGACCTACCAGAAAGTTGGAAGACAGCTAACATAGTCCCAATATACAAGAAGGGTGACAGGAAAGAGGCACTGAACTACAGGCCTGTTTCCCTAATTTGTATGCCATGCAAGGTGATGGAGAAGATCGTGAGGAAAAAGCTCGTAGAGCATCTGGAGGGAAATAACTTATGCACCACCAACATGCTTTAGCTTTGATGTCCATAGGGAATGGAAAGGATGGGGGAGGTAGAGGGATGGGGAGATGAAATTCAGGAAGAGGATGCGGGTGTAGAGAGAGAGGAGGTTTGAAAGTTCGGTGGCCTGTCCACCATGGGTTGACATTTTTGTATGTGTTGTTTGTTTGTGTATGTGTTATGTTGGGTTGTCAGTACATTGGCTGGGGGGGCTAGTGTTTGTGACCTTGTTGGTGTCCTAAAGCACTAGAGCCGATGGAGTTGGCTGAAGGAGGCTAATCTTAGCAACATCAGGGTAGTTACACTTCTGATGCCACGACAAATGGTTTTTTGGTTTTATATTTTTTTGTAGGAGTTTTATTTATTTATTTATTATTTTTTTTTTATATATTTATTTTTTTCTTTATTCTTCATTTGGTGTAGATCGGGTCCGGGATGGGCCACTCATCTGGGTCGTCTGGCAGGCCGCTTAGTATTTGAGGTCTTGGGAAGGCCTCATCATGGATGTGTCTGATCACTTTTTGTTGGAGAGTGATTCTTCTGGTTCTGTGTGGTGGTTCGTGGATCTCGTAGTCGCTGCTGGTGTTTTCTGCTACGTAGGGATCTTCGGGGTCTGGGACATACATGTTCTTCATGCGGTACAGCTGTCTTCTGGCCAGGTAGCTGAGCCTGATGTTCATTGGCTTCATGTTGAGCGTCTCATGGATTTGGTCAGTTCTTACCCTGTCCATCAGAGTCAGGCCCTCCGCAAAGCGAAGTGCTTTGTTTTGTACTCGTTGGATCTTCAGCATGTTGGATTTGTTGGTGAGGTTCAGGGGAACATAAGGGTATTCCAAGCTAGGCCTTATGATCATTCTGTTCAGGTGGAGCTTGATGTGGGATGGGGCTTGCTTGAAACGGAAGAGCCTCGCCAGTGAGCCCCGGGCCATCGCTGTCTTCTGGGATACGTACTGGGAGGAGTTTAGTAGCCTGTTGAAGTTGTAACCGAGCACTGTGTTGGAGTTTGAGATGGCTATGGGTTCACCCCTGATTCTTATTCCCCCCTCATTTTCGATTGAGAAGGCCATACAGCCGACAGTGCTTAATTGGATCTTTTCTGGGTTTGTGGTGATCCTCCATTTCCTTTCCCAGTTAGCTGTCCTGGCTAGTTCTACGTTTACCTTACGGGTTACAGTTGCATGCTTGGCCGCTTGGCTGCTAGGGTTAGATGTTATTACGTGTGTTACGTCGTCCGCAAATTGCACGATAATGGTGTCCCTATACTCTGGTTGGGGCAGGTCGTTTACAAAGATGTTGAAGAGAACCGGGCTCAAGCATGATCCTTGGGGGACTCCAGCTGTTGGGGTGAAGGCTGCGGCCTCTTTTGCCTTGAAGCTGGGGGTAACTTGCCTATTCTTAAGGAAATTTCTGATCAGCCTGAGGAGGGTCCAGTTTTGCGCTGGTAAGTCTGCTAATTTGTACACAAGACCATCGTGCCACAGGCTGTCGAATGCCTTGTGTACGTCCCTCGTCGCAATCAAAGCTACCTGTTTTTGCTTGCGAATTGAGCTTACGGCGTCGTAGATGATGTTTATTGCGTGCTGGGTTGATCTATGTGCTCGAAAGCTAAACTGCTTTTCTGTGAAGAGGTTGTTGTACTCCATGTAGTAGTTAAGACGGTTTGACATGATTTTTTCAAAGCACTTGCCTATTGTGTCTAAGAGGGAGATTGGTCAGTAGTTGCCAGGTTGGTGGGGGTCTTTCTTGGGTTTGGGAATGAATATCATCACCAACATGGGTTCAGAGATGTTAAATCGTGCCTCAAAGGTTTACTAGAATTCTATGACCAGGCAACAAAAATTAGGCAGGAAAGGGAAGGGTGGGCTGACTGCATTTTCCTGGACTGCCAGAAAGCCTTTGACACAGTACCCCATAAAACCAGCGTTGAATGTAATGAAACGCCATTTTCTGGGTGAGCCCCGGAGGCTCCCTGGAGCTTATCGGGCTAATGTATGTTATATTAGACCGGGACATTAGCTAAGGAGTTCAGACTTACCAGGGACCAGTGCCAGAACCTGGCCCCTTCAGAGAGGTTTCAGGGAGCAATGGCCCTGGAAAACCCCCTTGTGGTTGGGGTTTTCCTTATCTACCATCGACTGGGGTCAGGCACCCAGAAAGGTAGGCATAACAAAACAAACCCCACATGGTAAAAACTAAAACAAAAAACCGAACAGAGAGGTAGAAACTCCCTCTGGTAGAACAGAGAGGTAGAAACAACCCAACCACAAGATGACAGTATGAGACAGAAGAGGACACCACCTGTCACACACCAGCCAGTGTCAGACAATGTTTCTCTGTCCACAACCCAGCCACAAGACGACAGTATGAGACAGAAGAGGACACCACCTGTCACACACCAGCCAGTGTCAGACAATGTTTCTCTGTCCACAACCCAGCCACAAGACGACAGTATGAGACAGAAGAGGACACCACCTGTCACACACCAGCCAGTGTCAGACAATGCTTCTCTGTCCACAACCCAGCCACAAGACGACAGTATGAGACAGAAGAGGACACCACCTGTCACATACCAGCCAGTGTCAGACAATGCTTCTCTGTCCACAACCCAGCTACAGGACAACAGTATGAGACAGAAGAGGACACCACCTGTCACACACCAGCCAGTGTCAGACAATGTTTCTCTGTCCACAACCCAGCCACAAGATGACAGTATGAGACAGGAGAGGACAGCACCAGTCAGACACCAGCCAGTGTCAGACAATGTACCTCTCTCCCTCTCTAGAGGGAGTTTCTACCTCTCTGTTTGATTTTTTGTTTTAGTTTTTACTATGTGGGGTTTGTTTTGTTATGCCTACCTTTCTGGGTGCCTAACCCCAGTCGATGGTAGATAAGGAAAACCCCAACCACAAGGTAGTTTTCCAGGGCCATTGCTCCCTGAAACCAGTATGAAACAGTATGAGACAGGAGAGAACACCACCAGTCTCATACCAGACATCGCCAGACTCTGCACATCTTCCAAAATTCAAGATAATGCAGACAGACCACTTTCCTACAGCACAAGGAGTAGTAACAGCAATGGAAAAAGAACAACCAGAGCTCAAACTTTCCATTACAGTCAACCTGAAAGGAGAAATAATAATAACACCACGAGACCAACAGACTGCAAATTACTTAGAAAAAGTAAGAGTCCTGCAAGGGAAACCTGTATGCTTGGAAAAGCTGGACCCTTCAGAAAGACGCACACGAGTCGTGCTTTTGGGATACCCAATCGACTTTCCCCTGGATCCAGTACTAGAACACAAGCAAATCCTGAATGGTGGGGGGGGGGGGGGGGGGGAACTGGATGGATGGATTGATGGTGGGGGAACTGGATGGATCGCTGATGGGGGGAACTGGATGGATGGATGGATGGTGGGGGAACTGGATGGATCGCTGATGGGGGGAACTGGATGGATGGATGGATGGTGGGGGGGGGGAACTGGATGGATGGTGGGGGGGGGAACTGGATGGATGGATGGATGGTGGGGGTAACCGGATGGATAGATGGTGGGGGTAACCGGATGGATGGATGGTGGAGGTAACCGGATGGATGGATGGTGGGGGGAATTGGATGGATGGATGCACTCTGCACCAGGCCCGGATTCTTGGAACTCCATATTCATAAAGAACTGAAAAAAACCACTATCGCAGGCCCTCCACATTCTGTGGAGACAAAGCCTAGATACTGGCGTTATTCCTGATATACTAAAAACAGCAGAGATAGCACCACTTCATAAAGGAGGAAATAAGACAGAGGCAAAAAATTACAGACCGATAGCACTAACATCGCACATCATAAAAATTTTTGAGAGAGTGCTAAGAAGTAAGATCACAAAATACATGGAATCACAGCAACTCCATAACCCCGGACAACATGGTTTCAGAACAGGGCGCTCTTGCCTGTCGCAGTTGCTGGACCACTATGATATGGCATTAGATGCTATGGAAGACAAACAAAACGCTGATGTAATTTACACAGATTTCGCAAAAGCTTTTGATAAATGTGACCATGGTGTTATTGCACATAAAATGCGTTCAAAAGGAATTACCGGAAAAATAGGCAGATGGATCTACAATTTCCTGACCAACAGAACACAATGTGTAATAGTCAACAAAATAAAATCCAGCCCATCAACCGTGAAGAGCTCAGTCCCCCAGGGTACTGTGCTTGCTCCAGTACTTTTTCTCATCCTCATATCGGACGTAGACAAGAACACAACCTATAGCACTGTATCATCCTTTGCAGATGACACTAGGATCTTCATGAGAGTAGGCAACATAGAGGACACGGCGAACCTCCAGTCAGATGTAGATCAGGTCTTTCTATGGGCTACAGAAAATAATATGGTGTTTAACGAAGATAAGTTCCAGCTCATGCGCTATGGAAAAAATGAAAATATAAAAACGGAAACCACATACAAAACTTAGGCAAATCATAACATAGAATGAAAAGGCAATGTAAAGGATCTGGGTGTACTCATGTCGGAAGACCTTACCTTTAAAGAACACAATAAAGTAGCCGTCACAACTGCAAGAAAAATGACAGGTTGGATAACAAGAACTTTTCACACTAGAGATGCTATACCGATGATGATACTTTTCAAAACGCTTGTGCTCTCTAGAGTGGAGTACTGCTGCACAATGACAGCACCTTTCAAAGCTGGAGAAATTGCTGACCTGGAGAGCGTGCAGAGATCCTTTACTGCTAGAATCCACTCAGTAAAACATCTAAACTATTGGGACCGACTAAAGAGCCTAAAACTGTACTCCCTTGAGCGCAGGCGGGAGAGGTACATAGTAATTTACACGTGGAAAATATTAGAGGGGCTGGTCCCAAACCTGCACACAGAAATAACATCACATGAGACCAGAAGACATGGCAGGATGTGCAGAATACCCCCGTTGAAGAGCAGAGGTGCAACTGGTACTCTGAGAGAGAACTCTATCAACATCAGAGGTCCGAGACTGTTCAACACGCTTCCACTACACATAAGGGGCATAACTGGCCAACCCCTCACAGTGTTCAAGAGAGAACTGGATAAACACCTCCAAAGGATACCTGAGGTGACTCATACGTCAGGCTGCGAGCACCCGCGTCCAACAGCCTGGTTGATCAGTCCAGCAACCAGGAGGCCTGGTCGACGACCGGGCCGCGGGGACGCTAAGCCCCGGAAGCACCTCAAGGTAACCTCAAGGTATGGATGGTGGGGGGGGAACTGTATGGAGGGATGGATGGTGGGGGGGGAACTGTATGGAGGGATGGATGGTGGGGGGGGGGGAACTGTATGGAGGGATGGATGGTGGGGGGAACTGGATGGATGGATGGTGGGGGGACTGGATGGATGGATGGTGGGGGGGAACTGTATGGATGGATGGTAGGGGGGGGAACTGGATGGATGGATGGTGGGGGGGAACTGTATGGAGGGATGGATGGTGGGGGGGAACTGTATGGAGGGATGGATGGTGGGGGGAACTGTATGGAGGGATGGATGGTGGGGGGGAACTGTATGGAGGGATGGATGGTGGGGGGAACTGTATGGAGGGATGGATGGTGGGGGGAACTGAATGGAGGGATGGATGGTGGGGGGAACTGTATAGAGGGATGGATGGTGGGGGGGGGGGAACTGTATGGATGGATGGGTGGTGGGGGGAACTGTATGGAGGGATGGATGGTGGGGGGGAACTGGATGGATGGACTACCATGATGGTGAAATATGGATCTCAGAGTACAATCTTTTCAGATGTAATAGGAAACACCGGCTTCAGGGTGGGGTCAGCCTCTACATCAAAGACACACTCATCTGTACTGAGCTGCTAAACACCTCAAATGATATGGTGGAAGTGCTGATAATCAAAATAGATATTTTAAATGTAGTTATTGTCCTTGTATATAAGTCACCGGAGGCAAACCCTCAGCAGTTTAACCCTTAACATGCTCGGGGTTTAATATCCTGTCATCCCCACAGGCGCATGTCATTTTGAAAAAAAAAATTATTTTTTCTTTCTAACCTGTAAATTTGTGTTCACTGATCACGGGAAAAATAATAAAAAAATCGTAAGTGGCATATATTGCCCGCTATAGGGCGGGGAAGTCTGGCAAATTATAGGCACTGACTCAGCGTGCGTCCCAGGCGGTCTGTTGCTCGCCAGCTGTCAGGCCGGAGTTGCCACAAAGAGATAATTACCGAATTATTTCAATGTCTCTGCTTGATTTTTCATACTTTTTTTTGCTGTAATATTATTCAATAGTGTGTAGTTTGATATATTTATATAATAAAATGAGTGAATCGTTGGTGTACTCAAAAATATGGTGTGCATATTGTTGATTCAATTATGTTCGTCAATCAGTGAACAAATACTTTGTCGGTTATTACACTATAAGCACAGGTTATATATAAGTATTTGCATGTTTTGTTCACTATAACGAACCACTAAGTAGCTATTATGAGTCAAAAAGTAATGAGGAGTGACCGCCGTGTACCAGCCAGCCACTCTCGCCCTCCCTCCAGTCATCTGACTCACCCTCATTCTCCTCCCACAATAATGTTTTTGCTATAATTCACTATATACAGACGTTATATATAAGTATCTACATGTTTTGTTCACCATAACTGTACATCTAAGCTTGTATAGTGAGTAAAGGCACAGAGATGTGGCTACTCACACAGTCAGCTGATCGGCGGCAGCCCTCAAGGTCAGACGCACTAATATTTCTCCTCCAACAATACTGTGTGGTGTTATTACGTTATATATGTTATATACAGACATTATATATAAGTATCTACATGTTTTGTTCACCATAACTGTACATCTAAGCTTGTATGGTGAGTAAAGGCACAAAGATGTGGCTACTCACACAGTCAGCTGGTCGGCGGCCGCCCTCAAGGTCAGACGCACTAATATTTCTCCTCCAACAATACTGTGTGGTGTTATTACGCTATATACACACATTATATATAAATATCTACCTATTTTATTCATCATACTTGTACAAATAAACTGGTATGGTGCACAAAGACCATTGTGGTAACCAGTAAACAACACCGTCGTCTGCACGGTGGCGTCGTGCAGACGACGCCACCGCCCTCACCAAAATGGCGGCTCCAAACCTTCTCTTGCTGTTTATACCCTCTATACGCACGTTATATATAAATCTACATTTGTGACCACCATAGCGAACCACTAAGCTGGTATGGTGAGTGCAGTCAATAAAAGGTGGCCACACACAGTCAAAAGACATCGCCACCACCCTCCCTCCCACAGCATTACACCTCCTTCCATGGCGCACAGCGCTAAATATCACCAAAATCCTGCTATTATCAGAACCCTGGTCAGTTTTATCACAGTCAGGGGTCTTCTGTAATAATATCATCGCTACATAATAGCATGAACAAGTATAATTTGGCATTTTTAAGCGATGCTGTGGTCACAAGCTGAACAGCAGTGCTGTTAGCTCATGCTGCGTGCGTCAGGCTTGGTTGCTCACTCAATACTGAGGCCAATAACACCCGGGAGTTTGGCCCACGATTTTTTTTTAAAATGGCGTCTGTTTACAAGAGCCCTGATGAAGGTGTGGTGAACTTCGTGTATCCGTGGGCTGTTTAAATCTTGCGTAGTACTCCAACACCACATATGACGTGATGCGCAGTTGACTGGAACAACGTCCAGCACGTCATATGACGTGATGCGCACTTTAAGGGTTAAAGACCAACTAATGAAAATAGAACACTGCTTGGAAAACCTCACAAATCCAGCTCCGAACATCATCCTGCTTGGGGACTTCAACCTACGGCACCTGAAATGGAAGCACCTGGCTAATACAGTAATATCAGAAAGAATACCAGGAAGTAGCCTAAATGAACAGGCACATGCAAATGACCTGCTACGGATGTGCGACAGGTTTGCCTTAAACCAGCAAATAGTAGAACCAACTAGGAAGGAGAACACGCTGGACCTCATTTTCACTAATAATGATGAATTGATCAGGAACATAATGATTACAAATACCTGTTACTCAGATCACAACTTAATTGAAGTTATGACAACCATGGGGAGTAGACCTTCAAAACCATTCCAGATTCCCGGTGGAGGAGATTTCAGCAAATTCAACTTCAATAATAAACAGATAAACTGGGAGCAAATAAACCAGGACTTCACAGAAATAAACTGGGAAGAACAGCTAGAAAATGCAAACCTGAACCAGTGCCTGGAAAAAATAAGCTCAGTAGCACTAGAAATATGTTCAAACCGCATACCTCTAAGAAAAAAAGAGGAAGAGATGCAGATTGGAACGGGAACGTCGTTCCCTATATAGGCGAAGAAAACGAATCGCGGAACAGCTTGAGAGTCGCACCCTATCTCAAGAACGGCGAAGAAGGTTAGGTAGAGAAATAGAAACAATTGAACGGAAGCTACAAGAATCATACAAAACCCAGGAGAGGCAAAGAGAGCAAAAGGCCATCAGTGAAATAGAAAGAAATCCGAAATATTTTTTCTCCTATGCAAAATCAAGATCAAAAACCACATCTAGTATCGGGCCCCTGCGAAAGGGAGATGGAACTTTCACCGATGACAACAAAGAAATGAGCGAGCTACTGAGGACGCAGTACGACTCTGTTTTCAGCGAGCCATTAAACACACTAAAGATTGATAACCCAAATGAATTTTTCATGGATACGATACCAACATCAAATCATATATCAGATGTCACCCTATCCCCACTGGATTTTGAAGAAGCCATAAACAGTTTGCCTATGCACTCTGCACCAGGCCCGGATTCTTGGAACTCCATATTCATAAAGAACTGTAAAAAACCACTATCGCAGGCCCTCCACATTCTGTGGAGACAAAGCCTAGATACTGGCATTATTCCTGATATACTAAAAACAGCAGAGATAGCACCACTTCATAAAGGAGGAAATAAGGCAGAGGCAAATAATTACAGACCGATAGCACTAACATCGCACATCATAAAAATTTTTGAGAGAGTGCTAAGAAGTAAGATCACAAAATACATGGAATCACAGCAACTCCATAACCCCGGACAACATGGTTTCAGAACAGGGCGCTCTTGCCTGTCGCAGTTGCTGGACCACTATGATATGGCATTAGATGCTATGGAAGACAAAGAAAACGCGGATGAAATTTACACAGATTTCGCAAAAGCTTTTGATAAATGTGACCATGGTGTTATTGCACATAAAGTGCGTTCAAAAGGAATTACCGGAAAAAAAGGCAAATGGATCTACAATTTCCTGACCAACAGAACCCAATGTGTAATAGTCAACAAAATAAAATCCAGCCCATCAACCGTGAAGAGCTCAATCCCCCAGGGTACTGTGCTTGCTCCAGAACTTTTTCTCATCCTCATTTCGGACATAGACAAGAACACAACCTATAGCACTGTATCATCCTTTGCAGATGACACTAGGATCTTCATGAGAGTAGGCAACATAGAGGACACGGCGAACCTCCAGTCAGATGTAGATCAGGTCTTTCTATGGGCTACAGAAAATAATATGGTGTTTAATGAAGTTCCAGCTCATGCGCTATGGAAAAAATGAAAATATAAAAACGGAAACCACGTACAAAACTCAGACAAATCATAACATAGAACGAAAAGGCAATGTAAAGGATCTGGGTGTACTCATGTCGGAAGACCTTACCTTTAAAGAACACAATAAAGTAGCCGTCACAACTGCAAGAAAAATGACAGGTTGGATAACAAGAACTTTTCACACTAGAGATGCTATACCGATGATGATACTTTTCAAAACGCTTGTACTCTCTAGAGTGGAGTACTGCTGCACAATGACAGCACCTTTCAAAGCTGGAGATATTGCTGACCTGGAGAGCGTGCAGAGATCCTTTACTGCTAGAATCCACTCAGTAAAACATCTAAAGTATTGGGACCGACTAAAGAGCCTAAAACTGTACTCCCTTGAGCGCAGGCGGGAGAGGTACATAATAATTTACACGTGGAAAATATTAGAGGGGCTGGTCCCAAACCTGCACACAGAAATAACATCACATGAGACCAGAAGACATGGCAGGATGTGCAGAATACCCCCGTTGAAAAGCAGAGGTGCAACTGGTACTCTGAGAGAGAACTCTATCAACATCAGAGGTCCGAGACTGTTCAACACGCTTCCACTACACATAAGGGGCATAACTGGCCGACCCCTCACAGTGTTCAAGAGAGAACTGGATGGATGGTGGGGGGAACTGTATGGAGGGATGGATGGTGGGGGGGGGGAACTGTATGGAGGGATAGTGGGGGGGGGGGAACTGTATGGAGGGAGGGATGGTGGGGGGGGGGGGACTGTATGGAGGGATGGATGGTGGGGGGGGGGAACTGAATGGAGGGATAGTGGGGGGGGGAACTGTATGGAGGGATGGATGGTGGGGGGGGGGAACTGTATGGAGGGATGGATGGTGGGGGGGGGGAACTGTATGGAGGGATGGATGGTGGGGGGGAACTGGATGGAGGGATGGATGGTGGGGGGAACTGTATGGAGGGATGGATGGTGGGGGGGGAACTGTATGGAGGGATGGATGGTGGGGGGGGGGAACTGTATGGAGGGATGGATGGTGGGGGGGGAACTGTATGGAGGGATGGATGGTGGGGGGGAACTGTATGGAGGGATGGATGGTGGGGGGGAACTGTATGGAGGGATGGATGGTGGGGGGGGGGAACTGTATGGAGGGATGGATGGTGGGGGGGAACTGTATGGAGGGATGGATGGTGGGGGGAACTGTATGGAGGGATGGATGGTGGGGGGGAACTGTATGGAGGGATGGATGGTGGGGGGGGGAACTGTATGGAGGGATGGATGGTGGGGGGGGAACTGTATGGAGGGATGGATGGTGGGGGGAACTGTATGGAGGGATGGATGGTGGGGGGGAACTGTATGGAGGGATGGATGGTGGGGGAGGGAACTGGATGGAGGGATGGATGGTGGGGGGGGGAACTGTATGGAGGGATGGATGGTGGGGGGAACTGTATGGAGGGATGGATGGTGGGGGGGAACTGTATGGAGGGATGGATGGTGGGGGGGGGGAACTGTATGGAGGGATGGATGGTGGGGGGAACTGTATGGAGGGATGGATGGTGGGGGGGAACTGTATGGAGGGATGGATGGTGGGGGGGAACTGTATGGAGGGATGGATGGTGGGGAGAACTGTATGGAGGGATGGATGGTGGGGGGGAACTGTATGGAGGGATGGACGGTGGGGGGAACTGTATGGAGGGATGGATGGTGGGGGGGGAACTGTATGGAGGGATGGATGGTGGGGGGGGAACTGTATGGAGGGATGGATGGTGGGGGGAACTGTATGGAGGGATGGATGGTGGGGGGGAACTGTATGGAGGGATGGATGGTGGGGGGGAACTGTATGGAGGGATGGATGGTGGGGGGGGGAACTGTATGGAGGGATGGATGGTGGGGGGGGAACTGTATGGAGGGATGGATGGTGGGGGGGAACTGTATGGAGGGATGGATGGATGGTGGGGGGGAACTGTATGGAGGTATGGATGGTGGGGGGGAACTGTATGGAGGGATGGATGGTGCGGGGGGAACTGTATGGAGGGATGGATGGTGGGGGGGAACTGTATGGAGGGATGGATGGTGGGGGGGGAACTGGAGGGATGGATGGTGGGGGGGAACTGTATGGAGGGATGGTGGGGGAACTGTATGGAGGGATGGATGGTGGGGGGGAACTGTATGGAGGGATGGATGGTGGGGGGGGAACTGGAGGGATGGATGGTGGGGGGGAACTGTATGGAGGGATGGATGGTGGGGGGGGAACTGTATGGAGGGATGGATGGTGGGGGGGAACTGTATGGAGGGATGGATGGTGGGGGGGGAACTGTATGGAGGGATGGATGGTGGGGGGGGAACTGTATGGAGGGATGGATGGTGGGGGGGGAACTGTATGGAGGGATGGATGGTGGGGGGGGAACTGGAGGGATGGATGGTGGGGGGGAACTGTATGGAGGGATGGTGGGGGAACTGTATGGAGGGATGGATGGTGGGGGGGAACTGTATGGAGGGATGGATGGTGGGGGGGGGAACTGGAGGGATGGATGGTGGGGGGGAACTGTATGGAGGGATGGATGGTGGGGGGGAACTGTATGGAGGGATGGATGGTGGGGGGAACTGTATGGAGGGATGGATGGTGGGGGAGGGAACTGGATGGAGGGATGGATGGTGGGGGGGGGAACTGTATGGAGGGATGGATGGTGGGGGGAACTGTATGGAGGGATGGATGGTGGGGGGGAACTGTATGGAGGGATGGATGGTGGGGGGGGGAACTGTATGGAGGGATGGATGGTGGGGGGGAACTGTATGGAGGGATGGATGGTGGGGGGGAACTGTATGGAGGGATGGATGGTGGGGGGAACTGTATGGAGGGATGGATGGTGGGGGGAACTGTATGGAGGGATGGATGGTGGGGGGAACTGTATGGAGGGATGGATGGTGGGGGGAACTGTATGGAGGGATGGATGGTGGGGGGAACTGTATGGAGGGATGGATGGTGGGGGGAACTGTATGGAGGGATGGATGGTGGGGGGAACTGTATGGAGGGATGGATGGTGGGGGGACTAAGTGGATGGCAGGTGAGTGGGACGAGGAGGCTGGGGGACAGGAAAGAAAATTTTTCAGAAACACCAGTGCTAGAATCATGTAAGGAAAGAACACATGGAGGACGAGTGGGTGGGCAGGTGAGAGTGAGTGGATGGATGAGTAGCAGGGCGGGTGGCAATATGGGTGGATAGGCAGGCAGCAGTGGTCGGGCAGGTGTCAATGTGTGCAGGCGGGCAGTCCTGAGATGGTTGGCAGAGAGGGCAGAGTGGGTGGATGTGTCGGCAGAAGACCGAGCGGGTGGCAGAATGTAAACTATGGTGGTGGGTGACTGATGGTAGACTAAGGTGGTGGGTGGCTGATGGTAAACTAAGGAGGTGGGTGGCTGATGGTAGACTAAGGTGGTGGGTGACTGATGGTAGACTATGGTGGTGGGTGGCTGATGGTAGACTATGGTGGTGGGTGGCTGATGGTAGACTATGGTGGTGGGTGGCTGATGGTAGACTATGGTGGTGGGTGGCTGATGGTAAACTAAGGAGGTGGGTGGCTGATGGTAGACTATGGTGGTGGGTGGCTGATGGTAGACTAAGGTGGTGGGTGGCTGATGGTAGACTATGGTGGTGGGTGGCTGATGGTAGACTAAGGTGGTGGGTGGCTGATTGTAGACTAAGGTGGTGGGTGGCTGATGGTAGACTAAGGTGGTGGGTGGCTGATGGTAGACTATGGTGGTGGGTGGCTGATGGTAGACTAAGGTGGTGGGTGGCTGATGGTAGACTAAGGTGGTGGGTGGCTGATGGTAGACTAAGGTGGTGGGTGGCTGATGGTAGACTAAGGTGGTGGGTGGCTGATGGTAGACTAAGGTGGTGGGTGGCTGATGGTAGACTAAGGTGGTGGGTGGCTGATGGTAGACAAAAGGTGGTGGGTGGCTGATGGTAGACTAAGGTGGTGGGTGGCTGATGGTAGACTAAGGTGGTGGGTGGCTGATGGTAGACTAAGGTGGTGGGTGGCTGATGGTAGACTAAGGTGGTGGGTGGCTGATGGTAGACTAAGGTGGTGGGTGGCTGATGGTATACTATAGAGGTGGGTGGCTGATGGTAGACTAAGGTGGTGGGTGGCTGATGGTAGACCAAGGTGGTGGGTGGCTGATGGTAGACAAAGGTAGTGGGTGGCTGATGGTAGACTAAGGTGGTGGGTGGCTGATGGTAGACTATGGTGGTGGGTGGCTGATGGTAGACTAAGGTGTTGGGTGGCTGCTGGTAGACTAAGGTGGTGGGTGGCTGATGGTAGACTAAGGTGGTGGGTGGCTGATGGTAGACTATGGTGGTGGGTTGCTGATGGTAGACTAAGGTGGTGGGTGGCTGATGGTAGACTAAGGTGGTGGGTGGCTGATGGTAAACTAAGGTGGTGGGTGGCTGATGGTAGACTAAGGAGGTGGGTGGCTGATGGTAGACTAAGGTGGTGGGTGGCAGAGAGGGTAGGTAAGTACAGTGGAACCTTGAATAACGAATTTAATCCGTTCCGGCTCTGTGATCATCATGTGAAACGGACGTCATACAAAACGAATGTCCCCATTGACAATAATGGAAATCAAATTAATCCGTTCTACCACCGAAAAACATCATTATGATATTCGATGTTTTAAATAATGGAGCAGCCTACCTTACATACACTGAACAAACCTTTAGGACATTTTTCTTTCTTCAAATTTGTTCAATATTTTTTTTTATTTGTCTTATAGCAAAAGGTTCGTTTGGTGCTCGGCAGGTAGGCTGCTCCATGTTTCTTAAATAAAAAAAATAAAAAAATAAAAAAAGGTTGAAACAATTTGGAAAACGGACAAATGCCATAAAGGTTCATTCAGTGTTTGTCAGGAAGGCTGCCCCATTATAGCAATCTTTCTTTGTTTCAAATGTGTTCCATTTGTTTTGCATTTTTCATTTACGTCTCAATAATGGAGCAGCCTACTCAATAAACACTGAATGCATCTTTATGGCATTTGTTCTGTTTTTCAAAATTTTTCATTTTTTTTTATCTTTTGTTTTTTTTTTTTATTTAAGAAACATGGAGCAGTTTACCTGCCGAACACCGCACGAACCTTTTTGACATTTGTTCTATTTTTTTTTTCAATTTTTCTACAAAAAAGTCAATGCTTTGCAACATCTCAGCAGTCACCCCTTTATATCCCAGCATCATTAGCATCTTTAAACAAAAACAGCATAATTTATTTGCATCGTCGGAGGCATCCGAGAATGTGCAAGAAGCAGCGCGACCCAATCATGTGGTGTCATCGTTATTCAAACGAGCAGTCGCCATACAAGACGAATTGTCGGCGATCGGGCCAGTCGTTACCCAAAATGTTCTCCATTTCAGGTGATCGTTATTCGAGGTACCTCTGTACAATGAATTTTTTTTTATTCCACATGCTCAGGGAACACAAATGAACACTTTTATAAGACAATTTTTTTTTTTAATTTTGCTGCTATCCCTGGCAGTGTTAAAGGCCTTAGCCCCATAGCTGCTGCCTCCCAAGGGTTAATGACCTTCCAAATGCCTCTAAACACCTCAACCCAATTTTATTTGCTGATGACACAACCTTCATTTCCTCCAATCCTGACCGTCTTACTCTGAATGATACAGTGAATACTGAACTAAATAAAGTTCATCTTTGGTTAACTGCTAACAAACTCACCCTTAACCCTTCTGCTGTTCAGGGCTTAACCCTTAAACTGCAAAACAAACACATTACTAGCTGGGGTGTGTAACTATCGCAGAATTGCACACCAAACCTATTAAAGTGTTGGAGTACCATGCAAGATTTAACCCTTAAACTACGCAACACTGCATATGAAGTTTTGAATAACTGACGCACAAGTGCGCATCACTGCATATGAAGTTTTAGAGTACTACACAAAATTTAAACTGCCCACAGACACACGGGGTTCACAGCACCTTCTTCAAGGCTCTTATAAACAGAAGCCATTTAAAAAAAAATCATGGGCAACATTCCTGGATGTGAGGGCCTCAGTACTAAGTGAGCCACCAAGGCTGGCACACACAGCATGAGCTCACAGCATTGCTGTTCAGCTTGTGATTACAGCTTCGCCTACAAAATGTAAAAACATATATGTAACCGGTATTATTTAGCAATGATTGTATTACAGAAGACCCCTGACTGTGGTAAAAATGACCAGGATTATGATAATAGCAGGATTGTTGTGACACTTTGTGCTGTGCAGTGAGAGGAGTAATATTGAGTGTGGGGGGGGGGGCTGTAGCATCGTCTGCCGAATCTATGTGGCCACCAGTTGCTGCCTGTACTTACTATTCCGGCTTAGTGATTCGCTATGGTGAACAAAACGTACAGATACTTATATATAACATCTATATATAGTGAATATAAGCAAAAACAGTATGGTGGGAGGAAGATGTTGGCGAGTGAGGTGTTGAGGGAGGGAGTTGCAGCCAGTGGCGGGCTGGTTGGTGTGACTCCTTGCTGCTTTTTGACTCAGCATACCAACTTTATTGGTTCGTTATGGTGAACACAAATGTAGATACTTATATATAATGTGTATATATAGTGTAATAACAGCAAAAGAAGTGTTGGGAGAAGGCATTTTGGTGAGGATGGGGCCTAATCTGTATGACATGTCATGCTGTGTAAGGGTGGCCACTATGCTCTTTGGGCACAATATTTGCTTAGTTGAACAGTTATGGTGAACAAAACATGTAGATACTTATATAAAGTGAATAAAAGCAAAAATCAGTATGGTGGGAGGAGGATGTTGGGGAGTGAGGTGGTGTTGAGGGAGTAAGTGGTGGTGAGTGGTTGGCTGGCTGCTGTGTGTTGGCCACTACTCGTTGATTTTTTACTCTGTATAACATCTTAGTGGTTCGTTATGGTGAACAAAACATGCAGATACTTATTTGTAACTTCTGTAGTGTAATATCTGCAAAACTATTTGTTTATTTTTTATGAACATAAATGAATCACTAATATGCACACCATAATTTTCAGTGTAGCGATGATTCACACATTTTATTATAGAGCATCACTTGGTTTTCCGATTGTCGTTGGAGAGTCACACTACACGAACCAAGTTCAGGTAGGAAGCAGTCCGCCAAGCCTCACACCGACCGGGGTGGGAGTTACCCTACACGAACCAAATTCGGGCGAGGAAGCAGCCAGACAAGCGTCGCACCGGCCTGTGGTGGTGGGTGGGAGATGGTTTAGTTTGCCCACTGACCGTTTTTGGTGCCACCTCTATGGTGCCTGCTACCCTGTGATGTCACAGATTCTCAGCCTATTGTTCCCATTGATTTGTCACAAGGCTGGAGTGTTCATTCCGTCACTTTGTTGGATATATCTGCACAATCAAGGAACTTCCGTGCACCATGTTGGCTCCAAATGCACGCATTGTGTCAGTGAAAGCATCAACAAGTGGGATACATAAAAGAAAGAGGTCAGTGATGACATTTGAGAAGAAAGTTAAAATAATTAAGAAGGTGGGGAACGGTGTCCCGAGATGTGTCGTGTGCGTTGGATATGGCATTAGCAAAAGTACTGTTTTTTATCTTCTTCAGGCTAAACCTATAATTTTTTACTTTCTCTAAAAGTGAAAGTTGTAAGGCAATACGAAATAGAAAGGTAGTAAGTAAAGCAAAGGTGGAGAGTGTTGATAATGCAGTGTGGGAGTGGTACAAACAGAGGTGTGAGAGGGTTCCAAGAAAGCTCGCATTGCATCACCTGCACCTGACTCATCTCATGTTGGCCCAGTCAACCCAACAACTTCAGTCAACCCAAAAACTTCAGTCAAACCAACACCATCAACATCCACCACCACCTCTTCCATGTAAATAACTATGCTACATCAACATCAATCAACATAAGCAGATCAGGACTTCATTTATTGGTGAGTACAAACAAAATATGGTCGCATTTATGCTATGAACCTGTCGATTTTCCCCCTAGAGTTTATTTTAAAAATCAATAATTTTTTTTTTAAATTTCTAATTTATTTTTTCCCTCCATTTCTCGTTTACGAACTTACATAATAACCAACGGGTCTCGTCCCCAAGGGGTTCGGAAACCAAGTGGTGCTCTGTATATATAAATATATCACACTACACACTATTGAATAATATTACTGCAAAAAATTCTGAAAAAATCAGACATTGAAGTAATTAGGTAATAATATCTTTGTGGCAACTCCCGCTTGACAACTCAGGCAGAGCAGACCTCCTCTGGTGCCTGCTATGTCAATGCCTCTTTTTTTTTTGGGCAGACTTCCCCGCGCTATTTTGGCCAAAATATGCCCCTTGTGATTTTATTTTTTTTCCCATGATCAGGGAACACAAATAAACACATTTGTAGGACAAAGTATTTTTTTTTTTTTTTTTTGTGCCTGTGGGTGTTGAAGGCCAAATAGTCTAGAGCAGCTTAGAGGTTAAAAGTCTAGTGACTACACGAACCCCGTGTAGCCACGAGACTTTTAACCTCTAACCTGCTCTGGGCTATTTGGCCTTCAAAACCCACAGGCGCAAAAAAAAAAAAAATTTTACAAAAGTGTTTATTTGTGTTCTCCAATCATGGGAAAAATAATAAAAAATCGTAAGTGGCATATTTTAGCCGAAATAGCGTGGGGAAGTCTGGCAAAAAAGAGGCGCTGACATAGCTGGCACCAAAGGAGGTCTTCTCTGCCCGAGCTGTCAAGCGGGAGTTGCCACATAGATATCATTACCTAATTACTTCAATGTCATCAGCTTGCTTGATACCTGCTTGATGGGGTTCTAGGAGTTCTTCTACTCCCCAAGCCCGGCGACTTGTCAGAGTTTGGTCCACAAGGCTGTTGCTTGGAGCAGCCCGCAGGCCCACATACCCACCACAGCCCAGTTGGTCCGGCATGTTTTTTAGAAAACAGTCCAGTTTTCTCTTGAAGATGTCCACGGTTGTTCCGGCAATATATCTTATAGTCGCTGGGAGGACGTTGAACAACCGTGGACCTCTGATGTTTATAGTGTTCTCTGATTGTGCCTATGGCACATCTGCTTTTCACTGGTTCTATTCTGCATTTTCTTCCATATTGTTCACTCCAGTATGTTGTTATTTTACTGTGTAGATTTGGGACCTGGCCCTCCAGTATTTTCCATGTGTATGTTATTTGGTATCTCTCTCGTCTCCTTTCTAGTCATTCGGAGAACTTTGAGACGATCCCAATAATTTAGGTGCTTTATCATGTCTATGTGTGCCGTATATGTTCTCTGTATTCCCCCTATTTCTCTGTATTCTCAGCTTCCTCAGGACTCTTGTAAACAGATGCCATTTATAAAAAAAAATATAGTGGGCAACATTCCCGGGTGTAAGAGCCTCAGTACCGAGCCACCATGGCTGGTACATGTTGCTGGTGCACGCAGCACGAGCTAACAGCACTGCTGGTGCACGCAGCACGAGCTAACAGCACTGCTGGTGCACGCAGCACGAGCTAACAGCACTGCTGGTGCACGCCGCGCGAGCTAACAGCACTGCTGGTGCACGCAGCACGAGCTAACAGCACTGCTGGTGCACACAGCACGAGCTAACAGCACTGCTGGTGCACGCAGCACGAGCTAACAGCACTGCTGGTGCACGCAGCATGAGCTAACAGCACTGCTGGTGCACACAGCACGAGCTAACAGCACTGCTGGTGCACGCAGCACGAGCTAACAGCACTGCTGGTGCACGCAGCACGAGCTAACAGCACTGCTGGTGCACACAGCACGAACTAACAGCACTGCTGGTGCACGCAGCACGAGCTAACAGCACTGCTGGTGCACGCAGCACGAGCTAACAGCACTGCTGGTGCACGCAGCACGAGCTAACAGCACTGCTGGTGCACGCAGCACGAACTAACAGCACTGCTGGTGCACGCAGCACGAGCTAACAGCACTGCTGGTGCACGCAGCACGAACTAACAGCACTGCTGGTGCACGCAGCACGAGCTAACAGCACTGCTGGTGCACGCAGCGCGAGCTAACAGCACTGCTGGTGCACGCAGCGCGAGCTAACAGCACTGCTGGTGCACGCAGCACGAGCTAACAGCACTGCTGGTGCACGCAGCATGAGCTAACAGCACTGCTGGTGCACGCAGCACGAGCTAACAGCACTGCTGGTGCACGCAGCATGAGCTAACAGCACTGCTGGTGCACGCAGCATGAGCTAACAGCACTGCTGGTGCACGCAGCACGAGCTAACAGCACTGCTGGTGCACGCAGCATGAGCTAACAGCACTGCTGGTGCACGCAGCATGAGCTAACAGCACTGCTGGTGCACGCAGCACGAGCTAACAGCACTGCTGGTGCACGCAGCACGAGCTAACAGCACTGCTGGTGCACGCAGCATGAGCTAACAGCACTGCTGGTGCACGCAGCACGAGCTAACAGCACTGCTGGTGCACGCAGCATGAGCTAACAGCACTGCTGGTGCACGCAGCATGAGCTAACAGCACTGCTGGTTCACGCAGCACGAGCTAACAGCACTGCTGTTCAGCGTGTGACTACAGCATCGCCTAAAAATGTCAAACTATATATGTAACTGGTATTATTTAGCAATGATAGTATTACAGAAGACCCCTGACTGTGATAAAATTGACCAGGATTCTGATAATAGCAGGACTGTTGTGATAATTAGCACTGTGTACAGTATGGTGGGAGCAGTAATGCTGAGGGAGGTCGCATCTGCTGATTTTGTATTCACCTAGTTGTATTCACCTAGTTGTGCTTGCGGGGGTTGAACTCTGCTCTTTTGGCCCGCCTCTCAACTGTCAATCAACTGTTACTACTACTACAATTTTAATTTTTTATTTTTCACACCACACACACACACACACCCCAGGAAGCAGCCCGTGACAGCTGACTAACTATTTACTGCTAGGTAACAGGAGCATAGGGTGAAAGAAACTCTGCCCATCGTTTCTCACCGGCGCCCGGGATCGAACCCGGGACCACAGGATCACATGTCCGACAGCACGCTCCAAGCGGACCTGTGGCCACCTGTTATTGTCTGCACTCACCATACCAGCTTAGTGGTTCACTATGGGGAACACAAATGTAGATACTTATATACTGTATAACAAATGTATATAGTGAAATAACAGCAAAAGGAGTATGTTGGGAGGAGCCATTTTGGTGACAGGTGTCTCTTGACAAGCAATTTTGTTGTGGCCACTGTTGTTTGGGCACCATACCAGCTTAATTGTACAGTTATGGTGAACAAAATATGTAGATACTTATATATAATGTGTGTTTATAATGTGAAAACAGCACAAATGTTATAGTGGGAGTAGGAATGCTGGCGAGTGAGGGAGGGAGCATCAGCTGATTGTGTGGCGATCTCAATTATTGTCTTGACTCATCATACTAGCTTAGTTGTACAGTTGGATCACACATTTTATTATATAAATATATCACACTACACATTATTGAGTAATAGTATTGCCAAAAACTGAGAACAAATCAGAGACATTGAAATAAATAGGTAGTAATATCTTTGTGGCAACTCCTGCCTGACAGCTTGGTCGGAGCAGACCTCCTCCGACACTTGCTCTGTCAACGCCTCATTTTTGTCAGACTTCCACACCCTCTTGAAGCCAAAATATGCCACCTACAATTTTTTTTATTATTTTTCCCGTGATCAGGGAACACAAATGAATACTTTTATAAGATGAAAAAACGATATGTATTTTTGTATTTCTTGTGCCTGGGCATGTTGCAGGCTATAACTGCAAGAGCAGCCCTGGGGTTAACCCATAAGCTGCGCAACACATCAATAGCTGTGGTGAGTAACTGTCATGGAACTGTGCACCACAGCTATTCGTGTGTTGGAGTACCACGCAAGATTTAAAAGTCCCACGGCTATATGGGGTTCACATCAGCTTCCTCAGGGCTCTTGTGAACAGATGCCATTAAAAAAATAATCATGGTCAACATTCCCAGGTGTGAGAGCCTCAGTACTGACTGAGCAACCAAGGCTGGTGCACGTAGCATAAGCTATCAACACTGCTGTTCAGCTTGTGACCACTGCATCTCCTAAAAATGTCAAAATATACATGTGCCTGCTATTATTTAGCGATGATAGTATTACAAAAGACCCCCCCCCTGTGATAAAAATGTCCAGGATTCTGATAATAGCAGGAATGTTGTGATAATTAGCGCTGTGCATAGTATGGTGGGAAGAGTAATGCTGAGGGAGGGATTTCCCCCCCTCCCCGACCCCCGAAAGAACGATAAGGCCAACATTTAAAGATGAGAAAAAGCCGCTTGCAGAAACTGCTGAAGCGCAGACTTTTCAAATAGCAAGGACAAAATGGCAATAAAAACCTAAGAACCAGGGCCCAGGTAGAGGCCAACAAGGAAACGAGCACCACGCACCAAAACGCGAAGCGAAAAACTGTGACACCGCAACCCACAGGAGCGGCACCACCAGCCCCAGCAGGGCAGAACGATGCACATGTCGCAGAGGAAGAAATGAGGAGAACTATGTAGAACATGTACTGCACTAAAACATAAATGTACTGTCCTGAAAGGGAACACAAAGAAAAGGCCCAACGAAAATTAACTGTAGGGCAGGAGTGGATGATCGGAAAACTATATCTACCTGCAAACACTGCAACGCAGAAGCTGGTAGTGACAGACAAGGATAAGAGGAAGAACTCAGACCTATAATGGAACACTGGGCCCGTTCAACAACAGGGAAGTGAACATGAACACAGCCCAACTTAGCACGAGCATGAGAAAAGCCAACATGCACCTTCCAAGATACACAACAATGTGTAGTATAGAGGTACTGTAGTAATACATAAAAATGCAAAGAAAAGACCTTAACCCTCAAACCGCTAGGGGTCCAAATGGAATTAACACCCACAGGCGCAACAACAAAAAAATCCAAAAAATTCTTTCAACTTATAGAAGTGTTAATTTTTGTTCCCTGATCACGGAAAAAATAACAAAAAAATCGTAGGTGGCATATTTTAGCCGCAATAGGGTAGGGAAGTGTGGCAAAAAACCAGCGTTGAATGTAATGAAACGCCATTTTCTGGGTGAGTCCCGGAGGCTCCCCGGAGCTATCCCAGGCTGATATGCTAATGTCAGACTTTGGCATCAGTCATGTGTATGGAGTTCTTAGGCCTACCGGGGACCACGGCCAGAACCGGGCCCCCTCAGAGAGGCAAGGGGAGCAATGGCCTATAGAAGCCCCCGTGTAGTTGGAAGCATTCTATGTCTGCCATCGACCGGAACAGGCACCCAGAAAGGTAAGCGCCCCAAAACAAACCCCTATTCTGGTTAAAATTGCTACCTAATACCGAACTAGTGGATAGAACTCCCCAACCGAAAACAAGCAAATTAGTGTGACGTCACACACTGCCGCGCCGCTGTCTGCGCAGCTCCCCCCTCCCCGGGAGGGGGAAGGGGGAGCCCCAGACCCCCCGCGCCGGCTACCCACACCTCAGTTCTTGAGGCTGGATGTCAAAAACGCGAAAAACCGCCGACCGGAGGGAGGGAGGGATGCCGGGGAGCCTCCGGGACTCACCCAGAAAATGGCGTTTCATTACATTCAACGCTGGTTTTCTGGGGGGAGCCCCGTCGGCTCCCCGGAGCTAACTACCCACAGACAGAAAAAGAGGGACTTACCCGGGAGGCGGTCGTCGCTCACCCCTCAACTCGAAGCCGAGACAACTGGCTGCAACCGCCGACCCAAAGCAACACAGGCCCGACGAGGGCCAGGGACATTCACAAGGTAACGAGCAGCCAGGACCCTGTTCGACCGCCAAAATCCCCGCGCCCGAATATCAGACCAATACATATTCCCAAAGACGGCAGCAAGAGCCGCGAACTTACGAACGTCATGGGCACGGGGATAGACCGCAGGCTGGCTAGACCTAATAACCCTGCGGACGACCTGAGAGACCCGAACCCGCGAACAGGGAAGAAGGGAAACCGGATCAACCCACAGCGCGTCCCCGGACACAGAAGCTGTGGCGCGCAAATAACGGCGAAGCGCCGCAACCGGACACAAAACATGATGCACCCCCGGCCTGACCAACCAAGCATCAACCACCCATGGACCCCTCCGGAACGCAGCAGTCTCATTCTTTGCCAGAAAAGAAGGAGACGGCTGCAAACGAACAAAACTATCACTACGACCAAAAGAGCAGAAACCCCTGCGCCGGAGGAGAGCATGAAGCTCCCCTACCCGACCCCCAGAGGCCAAAGCCAACAAGAAAAGTGCCTTGGAAAAACAATCCTGGACCGAAGGGGCCACAACGAAACGAGGAGATGAAAGGAAAGCGAGCACTCTGTCCAAAGACCAGGACGGCTCAGGCGACGCATGAGCAGGCCAGAGGTGAAACAATGCACGAGACAGCTTGCGAAACGGCGCAGACGTAACATCGATACCGAAAGCAAGCTGAAGCGGCTCCGCCAGCGCCGCACGATACGAAGCGACAGTGTTAGGCATAAGATGACGGTCCTGAAACAACCACGAGAGGAAGGACAAGACCACCCGAACAGACAAGGAGCTAACACGACGAAGACGCAAAAAGAAACGGAAGGACCGCCAGGAAACTTCATACTGCCGCCGAGAAGAAGCCCTCAGGTGGGACACCAACAAGGAGGCCACCTGATCACCATAGAGATGATGATAGACTCGAGTCAAAAAAACCATACGCGAAGACTCGAGGAGAAGATCGAACCAGCCACGTGACGTACCGGCCCGATCTGCTGAAAGAGGCGGAGCCGCGGGAAAACCCTCGGGTTCGGACACCGAGCAACCAGCGCCTGAAACCAAGGCTGGGCCGGCCACCAAGGGGCCAGAAGGACAACTCTCCCCCGGTAAGTCTCTAAGCGAGTCAGGACCTGGAGCAACAGCCGAACTGGGGGAAAGAGGTACAGGAACCCCCACCTCGACCAGTCGAGCCGAAAGGCATCGACCCCGACGGCCTCGCAATCGGGGAAGGGCGCCGCATAAACGGGAAGACGCCGCGACCACGCCGACGCGAAGAGGTCCACTTTGGGGCGCCCGAACGTCTGGCAAAGCCAAACGGAAGGACTCGTCGCCGACCGTCCACTCCGTGGAGAGGGGAACGAAGCGAGACAGGGCGTCGGCCAAGATGTTGGACACGCCCCGTACGTGAACCGCCAGGAGAGCCAAACCCCGAGAACTCAGCAGACGAGTCACCCGAAGCGACCAACCCCAAAGAGACAAGGACCGCATCAAACCCCCGCGGTTCAGGCAATGAACCACCGGAGAGCAGTCCGAATGGAGCCGAATCGTCGATCCGCGGGCCACCCGAACAAGAACCCGAACCCGGCGAGCTGGGAAAGAACCAAATCCCTGGCTAGCAAGCAAGCTGACTGGCTGGGAGCCCAAACCAGCCAGTCGTCGAGGTAGGCCAACACCCGAACACCTAGGAGACGCAAACGAGCCACCACAACCCGTGTAAGGCGTGTGAACACGCGAGGTGCCAGGTTCAACCCGAACGGGAGACAACGAAAGCGGTAACTCAGACGCCCCACTACAAAACCGAGCCAGTCCCTGAACCGCGGATGAATCGGGACATGCCAATAAGCGTCCCGGAGGTCCAGGGACACCATCCAAGCACCCGGCTCCAAGAGGAGCCGAACCTGAGACAGCGTAGTCATCCGAAAGGAGGGGCAATGAACCCAGGGGTTCAGACGGGACAAGTCCAGAATGAACCGCAGGTCCGCGCAGTCCCGTTTCGGAACCGGAAACAGACGGGAAACCCATCTGAGGGACGACGTCGTTTCGACGACGCCCAAGCGTACCCACTCCAAATCGACTCGACAGAGCGCAGGGGAAGAAGCCTGCCCCGCCAGCCCCGACCCCCCAAAGGGGGGAGGGGCCACCCAACGCCACCGCAGGCCGCGAGACACGACCCGAAAGGCCCACGAATCGTGGGACCAGGCGCGGGCGAACAGCGCAAGCCGCCCCCCCATCGCCCCGTCAAAGGGGCAAACCGCGAAAGGGCCGGCGACCCTTACGAGACCCAGAACCCCGCACAGCGCGAACACCGCGCCGACCAGACGAGGGAGGGTCCGCAGGAGGAGCCAACCCCAAACCTGACACCCGAGGCCTACCACGACGAGAGGAACCCCGAGCCCTGGCACGACCTTTCCGGGAAGACCCACCCCGGGACCCCCGGAAAACCAACAAGTCCGACATCGGACGACAAGCCGCCGACGCAGCCTGAATAAACTGCGCCACGGCCGACTCCCCAAACAGGAGAGGACAAAAAGGGGAAGAACGCCTAAGAGCCAGAGCCCAAGCAGATTCCACGGAGGAACCCAGCACCGCCTGCCGACACGCGAGGCGGGAAGCATAGAACAGGGAAACCGCATCTCGCAAAATCGGCGTGAACAGCTTCAACAAGGCAGCCGACGAACGCGCAGCCGAGGACAAGGTGCCGGACCCCGGGACGGACCCAAGCGTCCCCACATCCTCCACGAGCCAATCCGAAGACAGCTCCAGGAGGGAAAAGAACCGTAAGGCCGAACACAAAAGGCCCCGAGCGCGCAAGTCCTCCGCCACGAGCGCCGCCGAAAGGGAGGGAACCTGCACATGGAGCTGAATAACGCCCACATCGCGGGGAAGGGCAGGGGCAAACAAGCACTCATTCAGGTACTCAAGTTCACCCCCCAGGAAAACCTGAAGCACCGTGGAAGCTTCCCGCCACTCCAGCGTGCGGGAACGACAGAAGGAATGCCAGGAATCCAGACCAAACAAGGGACAGTCTGCTAGCCAGGATGACTCCGGAACCTCGTAACGGAGCCAGAAAGGGAACGAAGTCCCAAACCTGAACGTGGACGGATCCATTTCCGAGGCATAATCCGGGTCACGCAGGAGGTAAGCTGCAAAGGCCGCTCGCACCACACCAGGTTGGATGCGATAAGCCGAAAACCTCCGGAAGGACGGAACCGACGTACCTGGGGGAACACGGAACCGTACCCGGGGAGGGGCCGACACCAAATCCAACTCGTACGCAGAGGGGGGGAAAGAAAACCCCACTCCTTGTAACAATAAGCCCCCGCTCAGTGGGAAGAAAAACCCAGGCGGGGTCCAGCGGGGCCCAAGGCCCCCAAGTCAGCCCCTCCCCAGCCTCGAGGTCAGTCACCACAGGACCCGAGGCCGAGTCCTCTCCCCAAGCCCCGACCCCACAAGACAAGGACGGAGCAGCCGGAAAAGCTGGAGGAAGGGGGGCCCACTGGTCAGACCCTGAAGCTTCGGCCGGGAGACAAGACTCGAATGCCTCTGCCGCCCCCCCGGAAGGGGCAACCCCCGAAGCTGCCCGAGTCTCGAGATCAAGTAACCCCTGCTCCGACCCCGAAACCCTCAGACGCTTCGGGGCCGGAAGCAGGGGCGGGGGACCAGAACGAACAGAAGGGGAAGGACGAGGAGGTGCGGACTGAACCAGGATCGAAACGACCCCCACCCCCAAGTCCGGGTCTCGAAAAGCAAAGCGGGGCAGCCCCGGGGCATCCGGGGAAGCAACCAACCGAGCGCGTTGCAACAGACGAAACCTAGACTGCAACGCACGTGCCGCCTGTACCCGAATAGAATCATCAGAGGATTGGGTAAATTGAGTCACAAGCAAGCAGCAACACTCACAGGACTCAGGGTCGAAAGTATCACCGACCCAACAGGCAGCGTGGCAGAGGCAAAAACAATGAGGGTCACCCTGAGACAAGGGAACCGAGCAACCCTCAAACTCGCACACAGCGAGTGGGGACTCCGGGGTCACATCCATCGGACCCACGCGCCCCCTAGGGGATTCCCAGGGTCCTGAGCGTTTACTTTAAGAGGACTCGCGCTCAGGTAGTCCCAGGCAGGGTGCTGCAAACCGGCGCCCAAAACTACCAAGCAAACTTCTAAAGCTGAACCCCAGGGACGTGTACACTCACGGGGACCTAGCAGGGGGCGCCACCGAGGAGAACAGTGGAAGGGCAAAAACAAACTGAATAAAATGACAGAACCCCCCACCAGGCAAAAAGAAAAGCAAAACCCCGCAAGAGGACAGCGAACCCCAAGGAACAGAGCCGGCCGCGATGTCGGGAATTACAAGCTGAGCAGCACCCTGCGCCCCTACCAGTGCAAACTGCCTCTTACCTGCCGGTAACAAGGGAGAACAGAACACCCAAGAGCCCAACAGGCGGCCGAAAAACCGAAAGGTAAAACGGACCAGCAGAGGCAGACCCCGAGGAGCCTGTGGAAGGTGGCCCCAAGCCCCAAGGGCAGTACTTACAGGGCACCTAGGGAAGGCAGCCCTAGGCGCATGCAGCCCGAGTACTGAAGATAACTCCTGGCTCTCGCACCCACAAAACTAACACCACACTCAAAGCACAGTGCAGTAGCGACACCGGAGCCAGAGCACACGACCATCGCCCATAGCATCAGCCTCAAGAACTGAGGTGTGGGTAGCCGGCGCGGGGGGTCTGGGGCTCCCCCTTCCCCCTCCCGGGGAGGGGGGAGCTGCGCAGACAGCGGCGCGGCAGTGTGTGACGTCACACTAATTTGCTTGTTTTCGGTTGGGGAGTTCTATCCACTAGTTCGGTATTAGGTAGCAATTTTAACCAGAATAGGGGTTTGTTTTGGGGCGCTTACCTTTCTGGGTGCCTGTTCCGGTCGATGGCAGACATAGAATGCTTCCAACTACACGGGGGCTTCTATAGGCCATTGCTCCCCTTGCCTCTCTGAGGGGGCCCGGTTCTGGCCGTGGTCCCCGGTAGGCCTAAGAACTCCATACACATGACTGATGCCAAAGTCTGACATTAGCATATCAGCCTGGGATAGCTCCGGGGAGCCGACGGGGCTCCCCCCAGAAAAGGGGCGTTGACAGAGCCTTCGCCAGACGAGGTCTACTCCGCTCGAGCTGTCAGGCGGCAGTTGCCACAAATATTTTACAGTGTGTCCTCACTTGAACGAACTATATGGGGCGAGGCAGATTCGTTCCAGTGCGGAATTCGTTCCATCCGTCCGGCCCCAAAAAAACCCTCTGACCCCCCCCCAAAAAAAAAAAAAAAAAAAAAAAATTAACCCTAATTTATGTAATCTTTCTAAATCTAAAATCTAGTTTATAAATCTAGCAATAAATTGTTTCTGTGTTTTACTGTATTTACCTTAACAGTTGAGTTGTGTAGTGCAGATTTTTAGCCTCAATACCCTGAGAGTGCCAGATATGACATGAATATAAATTCATTAAGGAACAGTAACTTTTCTAACAAATGTACATTATACACTACAGTCTGTACATAAAGTACAAACCACTAGAATCACACTACAGTACTTAAGTAAATGTATACTGTACTGTATCACTTAAACTACACTTTTTACACTTTGTACATTTATGTCATTAGAACTGTGTTGTACAGCTCAATTGGCACTCCCAGGTAAGTTATGGCTAGTGCTAGGTGCTGGTCCAGTATCCTGGGCATCCTCAGGTGAGTCCATGCTAGTGCTAGGTGCTGGTCCAGTATCCTGGGCATCCTCAGGTGAGTCCATGCTAGTGCTAGGTGCTGGTCCAGTATCCTGGGCATCCTCAGGTGAGTCCATGCTAGTGCTAGGTGCTGGTCCAGTATCCTGGGCATCCTCAGGTGAGTCCTTGCTAGTGCTAGGTGCTGGTACAGTATCCTGGGCATCCTCAGGTGAGTCCATGCTAGTGCTAGGTGCTGGTCCAGTTGCCTAGGCATCCTCAGGTGAGTCCATGCTAGTGCTAGGTGCTGGTACAGTATCCTGGGCATCCTCAGGTGAGTCCTTGCTAGTGCTAGGTGCTGGTCCAGTATCCTGGGCATCCTCAGGTGAGTCCTTGCTAGTGCTAGGTGCTGGTCCAGTTGCCTGGGCATCCTCAGGTGAGTCCTTGCTAGTGCTGGGTGCTGGTCCTGTAGGCCTACTGTTAATCTGTACCAAAAACTTTTGAATCTTAGTTTGTTTCTTCATTATGAGCTTCTTCATTATAATATCTTTCAATCCCCTTAGGTGTAGATAATAATCTGCCACGTCTTCATCATCAGTTACAGCAACCATATCAAGCAGCTGATTAAGGTTTTGTAATGATGCAGCATATGGAATAGGTAACATGCTACAGGTATCTTCCTCCTCTTCCGCATCCTCATCAGCATTACCAGTAACACACTGGATAATCTCATCATCAGTTAATTCACCATAACCTGGATCATCAGCATCATTATCTAACCACTCAGTCACATCAGAAAGTTGCAAATCTTCCTCGCCAGCATCTCTTAATGTCTCAAAAATCGCATTATCAAAGCCCTCAAAATCATAGTCATCTTCGTCTTTATTCTCACCAGGTACTGGACTCAGAATTTTATTCCATGCGTTCTTTAATGTGGTGACCTTCAACTCGTTCCATTGTTTGGCCCAGATGTAAATAGCATCTTTAATTGAATATTTCTTGAAGTTTTCTAGTGTTCTACTAGCTCTTGTATCCTTATTAAGCCTCTCGTCTTCCTGAGAGAGCAGAACTTCCATTATTTCTACATTCATAGCTCTCTTATAAAGCCGTTTGAGAGCATAGATAACCCCCTGATCCATGGGCTGTATTAAAGATGTAGTATTTGGTGGTAAAGCCATACATGTTATTTTACCATCAGGCAATGTTAATTTAGCAATGGGGTGAGCTGGGGCATTATCAACCAACAGCATTGCCTTTACATCAGCAGGACGAATGCCACGCTCATTGATCTGATGCTTTCTTACTTCTTTACAAAAGTGATTCTGGAACCAGTCTTCAAAAATAATCTGTGTGAAGCAGGCATTTTTGGTGTTGTAGTAAACGACAGGTAATCTGTTCATGCAGTTTTTCAATGCTCTGGGGTTGGCAGATTTCCCAACAATTGCGCACTTTGTTCGGTGACTGCCATCTGCATTACCGCACAATAATGCTGAAATTCTTTCCTTGCTTACCTTGCGACCAGGAATACTCTCCTCAAGCCTAGAGGCCAAAGTGTTTCTTTGAAGGTATTTCCAGTTAAAGCCTGTTTCATCTGCATTGTACACTTGAAACCAGCTTAGATTATTAGATACCATGTGCTGAGAAAGTTTATATTTAAATGCATTAACACTTCCTACATCTGCACTTAAGGCTTCGCCACAAATTTTCTTGTTAATGATGCCATGCCTCTCTTTAAATCGACATACCCATCCAGTGCTAGCCTTGAAATTGTCAATGTTTAACTTTTCAGCAAGTCTTTCAGCTGCATTTCTAATAGAATCAACTGAAACAGCAATTCCTTTTGCACGATGCTGTGTAAACCATTTGAATACAGCAGAGTCCAAATCCGTGTATTTAGCAGGCTTCAATGTTTTCCTGTTGCCTATTGCATGAGTTTGACTTTGAGCAACGAATTTCCTAATATTATCCTTCTGCTTTTTTATATCACAAACTGTAGCTTTACCGATGTTGAATTCTTGGGCGAGACGGGTGACTGAGTATCCACGCTCTGCTTTCTCTATTAAATCAATTTTCTGATCAATTGACAAATATTTTCTCTTTCGTTTTAAATCTTGAACACCACGAATGCTGCTCTGAGACATCTTGACAGAGTATAAGAGTTCAAAAGATAAAAATTGTTCAAAATTATCCTTCACGCGCGAGCAACACGTTTTCACACTGGGAGGAGAGGAGACAAATGGTGCCAGCCACCTCACCAAGGCCTAACGTTTACACGACCTGTGCTTGTTTTATTGGCCTACTCAAAATTTAATCTAAATAGGCTTACAAATTGTTTTCAAATAATATTGTTTGTTGTTATAATTAATAAAATATTGTCTGTTTTGAAGTTTTATTAATTTTATACAGTACAGTACTGTATTACATAAAACCTAATGTATTACAATACAGTACGTAGGCTGTTAGAGGGAGGGAGGGAAAGATCCAGGAAACAAACCCCCCCTCCCCCCCCCCAATGGCTCAAGGAGCGACCTGCCGGCCACACAAAGCCAACTGTTATCTACACCCCAATTTTATTAAAAATTAAGTGAAAAGGAAATGTGTTGAAACTGTTTAAAATATGTACTGTATATATCACAATTTTCACCATTATTATTGTGCCAATATGACATTTTTCTAATAAAAAGGCTATTCTCAGTGTAGATAATGCGATAATTATTATTAAATTGACTCTTGGCATCTGACGACGAGAGAGGAGAGGAGTAGTGGCTGGTCTCTGGTGGTCAGGTGCAGGTGGGGGGGGGGGGCTGGAGAGGAGCAAGGAGCCGCCAGTCACATGTGGTGCCTGCCTCTACAGCCTTTACTGACACCACTACTGTACCTGTACAGTATTACTCCAGCCTCCCTTGACAACTTCTACCACTGACAACACCTGCCCCCTAACAAAAACCCCTAACTACTGACACCATTTGCCTCCTGACAACAACTCTCTCACCAATGCCCTCCTGACACTATTTTATCACCATTTCAGCTGGTTGTCAGCTGCCTGGCTGACAACCTGCCTCCCATGAGAATACGTAACTTACACTACCTGCCCCCTAACAAAAAACCCTAACTAATGACACCACTTGCCTCCTGACAACAACTCTCTCACCATTACCCCCTTGACTCCATTTTATCACCATTTCTCCCTAGAAACAATGGGTAAGGATAATAAAACACTATACTGTACATGTATAACTGTTTACACTCTGGCGAATCATAGTTGATGACAGCCAGCTCCGACGCTCGGCCTCGGTGACCGCTTGGACGAACATTCCTCACTTAATCGAACATTTGTATGTTCCACTGAACATTTGGTACTGAATTCAATTTGTTCGGCTCTTCCGGGAATTCGATAGAGCGGGGTTCATTAGACTGAGGAAGCACTGTATTACCTAATTATTTCAATGTCTCTGATTGATTTTTTCTTAGTTTTTTTGCAGTAATATTATTCAATAGAGTGAATTGTGATATATTTATAATAAAATGTGTGAACCATCGCTGTACTCAAAATTATGGTGTGCATATTAGTGATTCAATTATTATGTTCATAAAACAATAAACAAATAGTTTTGCTGTTATTACACTATATACACACAGGTTATATATAAGTATCTGCATGTTTTGTTCACCATAACAAACCACTAAGTTGGTCTTGTGAGTCAAAATGCAACAAGGAGTGACCGCCACACACCAGCCAGCCACTCACTGCCACTCCCTCCCTCAACACCTCACTCGCCCTCATTCTCCTCCCACAATACTGTTTGTGCATTTATTCACTATACAGACGTTATATATACATATTTACATGTTTTGTTCACCAGAACTGTATATCTAAGTTTGTATGGTGAGTAAAGGCACAAAGACGTAGCTACTCACACAGTCAGCTGGTGGCGGCCGCCCTCAAGGCCAGACGCACTAATATTTCTCCTTCAACAATATTGTTTGTGGTGTTATTACGATATATACACACATTATATATAAGTATCTACCTGTTTTATTCACCATACCTGTACAAATAAGCTGGTATGGTGCCCAAAGACCATAGTGGCCACCAGTAAACAACATGACAAGTCGTGCAGACGACGCACCTACATCACCAAAACGGCGGCTCCCAACCTACTCCTCTTGCTGTTATTACACTCAATGCACATGTTATATATAAGTATCTACATTTGTGTTCACCATAGCGAACCACTAAGCTGGTAAGGTGAGTGCAGTCAATAAAAGGTGGCCACACACAGTCAGAAGACGACGCCACCACCACCCTCCCTCCCACTGCATTACTCCTCCCTCCATGGAGCACAGCGCTAAATATCACCACAATCCTGCTATTATCAGAATCCTGGTCAGTTTTATCACAGTCAGGGGTCTTCTGTAATAATATCATCGCTAAATAATAGCAGTATCATATATATTATGGCATTTTTAGGCGATGCTGTGGTCACAAGCTGAACAGCGGTGCTGTGAGCTCGTGCTGCGTGTGCCAGCCTTGGTGGCATGCTTAATACTGATGCTCTTACACCCAAGAATGTTGGCCTGGATTTTTTTTCTAGGTGGCATCTGGCAACTATCGATCGTGGCTGCACTATAGCTGCCCCTATCCCAGGCGGGGTGTTTAAATTATAGTGCTAGACACGAAATCATATATATATGATGTGCGCGGTTTCGGTTTTGTCACTGAAATCATATATATATGATTTGCGCAGTTTAAGGGTTAAATATTGTCCCAGCACTAGAAGCTAGAGACAAGAGCATAAGCAATATGAAGAACTAAGAAGACCCAAGAAGCAATTGGCAACAGAATGTACATGAACAACCATATACAGTGGAACCTCTATTAACGAGTGGCTCTATTAACGAGTTTTTCCAGTAACGAGCAAGCCACTCGCAGCAAATTTGTCTCTATTGACGAGCTCGCCTCTATTAACGAGTGAAACCACATGGCGCTTCCTAGCGTCTCGCGGGTTCTCGCAAATTCTCGGACGCCTCCGACGCCAGTGTTGTTGTTCTATCTCACACGACAAGCATCCCTCTGGATTTATTTGAGCTTTTCTTTGGGTTTTTAGTGGTTTTGCGACTACAATTTGTAACACACGATGTCTCCAAAGAAGCTGCTTGCTAAAGATTGTGTTGTCAAGAGGAAGAAAGACACAATTACTGTGGATTAAAAGAAGGAAATTATAGCAAAGCATGAGTGTGGTGTCTGTGTGATTGATCTCACAAGGAAGTATGGCAGGTCCTCATCAACAATTTACACCATTAGTAAGGGAATGAGAAGGTAAGGGAGGATGCTGCCTCTTAAACTGAGATCAAGGAAGTGTTTGGAATGTTTGAAAAGGTGAACGCATTCTTGGAAAAGCTGCCCTGATAAAGCAGTGACAACCCGGTGTATGAAAATGTTTAATTAATTTATCACTTTGTGATAACACTTTATGAAAGTGTTATCACTTTCGCAGGTATATGTCGCTTGAACGTAACACACTTTTTTTCTCTTGAATGCACCCAAACACCGCGCTCAAGCGTCATTTGAGCAAATATTTCTATAAAATTCAATTCTTATCCGATCGACTTGGGGATTGTATACAAGTTTGCCATGAAATTTCCGTTTTCTTTAATAACCACATTGCCTATTTGAGAAAACGGCATTGTATTGTATCTTCGGGGTAAGACTATTATATTGTTGACACAACGAGTGTAATCAACATAGTTTTTTATTTGGTGCTGGCCTAACGCATCCTTGTGTGACATTTGAAATGAAATTTGGGTGAAATTCCCAAGAAGAGAGAGAGCGCCTGACTCAGAGGTGGATTCTCCTTCCACACCATAACCCCTCTCCTCCTTCCCACCTCTCCATCGTCTCCCTCAAGCCAGCAACTACTCTTCATAAGGTAAAGTAAATATTAAAACACTACAACAAAACATTTATATTTACATGTGCAGTATTATATTTACATAAAAAAAAGTCATACAAGTATGGATGTTTTTGGGAGTGGAACGGATTAAATTTATTTCCTTTATTTTAAATGGGGAAATTTGTTTCCAAAGACGAGTTTTCCAGGTAACGAGCTCGGTGCCAGAACGGATTAAACTCGTTAATAGAGGTTCCACTGTACACAGAGAGACTTGTAGCGAGGATAAGCAATACACTCGCCCCCAACAATCTCATGTGCTAATGAGAGAAGCCAACCCTCACATTAACACCAAAGTTCAGCCCCCTAATGACAGGTAACATCCCTTCCAACCTATTGGAGGATGGTGAGGTGTATAGAAGGTGTATACATGTATATCTATATGCAATGTATATATAAGGGTGCAGCCAGGCACTGAATGACAGTCAAGAATTTAATGTCCAGAATCCAGAAAAGATCCAGTCGCTGAAAGACGAAACCAAAAAGTTACCAAAATCCAGGGCTGTGCCCCAGTGTAACGAAGAACAACATATACGTACAGGTTAAGGTCACATTAAGACTCATGCAAAGAGGCCAAGCAAACAGTACAAACCATACCCAACACTAATTCCAACAGCGAGAACCAGTGCCTGGCTGACAGTGTAACCAGATCGTATAATCTCGCCTGTAGAGCGTAGGCACTATCATGTCACGACACAGCTTACCAATGTAACATTCCGGGAGCATTGCAAGTGGAGCATGTCCAGAGATGCGTGTGCAGGAGGAGAAGAATAGGTATAGTGTAGAGGTGGAGGCGGCACCACTCCGAGCCACCCCATACCCTAGTTTTTTTTTCAGAGAAAAGAACTAGGCGAGTGTCCTCATATATAAAATCCAGAACTCCCCCGGTAACAAGGGGGCTATGATTAGAGAGAGAAGATAAACGAGAGCGGCGTACCACCCATAATTACCTAAGTGTAGTTACAGGATAAGAGCTACGCTCGTGGTGTCCCGTCTTCCCAGCTTCCCAGCTCATATAACGCTTTGAAACTACTGACAGTCTTGGCCTCCACCACCTTCTCACCTAACTTGTTCCAACCGTCTACCACTCTGTTTGCGAAAGTGAATTTTCTTATATTTCTTCGGCATCTGTGTTTAGCTAGTTTAAATCTATGACCTCTTGGTCTTAAAGTTCCAGGTCTCAGGAAATCTTCCCTATCGATTTTATCAATTCCTGTTACTATTTTGTATGTAGTGATCATATCACCTCTTTTTCTTCTGTCTTCTAGTTTTGGCATATTTAATGCCTCTAACCTCTCCTCGTAGCTCTTGCCCTTCAGTTCAGGGAGCCACTTAGTAGCGTGTCTTTGCACCTTTTCCAGTTTGTTGATGTGCTTCTTAAGATATGGGCACCACACAACAGCTGCATATTCTAGCTTTGGCTTAACAAAAGTCGTGAACAGTTTCTTTAGTATATCGCCATCCATGTATTTAACACTTTGGCGTGCCCCGCCCGCCACCCCTCAACTGTGCGTTTTGGGTCCCAGCCTTTCACGGGAGCGCGCGTTAATTCTGAAAAGTGTATACTCTCTTCAACTTTGTCACCTTAATTCTCGTCCTACGAGATTAAATTTGGTATCATTGTGTTCGCAATATAATTCTCTACAGCACTATATGCATATAAACGCCAAAAGCCCGGCTAATTACCCGCAGCAAACAGAGAAAGTGCGAACGAGTTACCCAGGAGCCCGCAAAAGCGATAAAATGTGTTCACTCTTTTCCCTCTGGTCACCTCAATTTTCGTCTTAGGTCTTTCATTTTGGTATCAATGGGTTCGCAATAGAATTCTCTAGAGGAACATTAGCATATTAAATTAAAAACCTGGTCACGCTCCACCCGCCGACGACTTGAAGACGGGCCACGCGTTAACCGCGAGTGAGCGCCCAGACGCCTTCCAGCTACACTCCCAATTCCTGCCCACAAATGTTTAGTATTTAGTATTTTAGTATATGTAGTATTATTGTTTAGTATTTTTTGTGTAGTAGTTGTACATCACATAAGCATTGCAGATAGCCATTTGCACAAAATAGATGGTCATTTTCTTCGTCCATTTGTGAGTTTTCCTTATGAAGTGATAATATTTGATCATTTGGTCACTCCTCGTTACTTTTTGACTCATAATAGCTACTTAGTGGTTCGTTATAATGAACAAAACATGCAGATACTTATATATAACCTGTGCTTATAGTGTAATAACCGACAAAGTATTTGTTCACTGATGGATGAACATAATTGAATCAACAATATGCACACCATATTTTTGAGTACAGCAATGATTCACTCATTTTATTATATAAATATATCAAACTACACACTATTGAATAATATTACAGCAAAAAAACTATGAAAAATCAATTAGAGACATTGAAATAATTAGGTAATTCTCTCTCTGTGGCAACTTCAGCCTGACAGCTGGCGAGCAACAGACCGCCTGGGACGCACGCTGAGTCAGCACCTATCTTTTGCCAGACTTCCCCGCCCTATAGCGGGCAATATATGCCACTTACAATTTTTTTATTATTTTTCCCGTGATCAGTGAACACAAATTAACAGGTTAGGAAGAAAAAATATTTTTTTTGTTTTTGTTTTTCAAAATTACATGCGCCTGTGGGGAAGAAAGGATATTATACCCCTAGCATGTTAAGGGTTAACCCTTAACATGCTAGGGGTATAATAAAGTAACGAAAAAGTAACGAGGCGTGACCGCCGTGTACCAGCCAGCCACTCACGCCCTCCCTCAAGTCATCTGACTCACCCTCATTCTCCTCCCACAATACTGTTTTTGCTATAATTCACTATATAGTTTGATATATTTATATAATAAAATGAGTGAATCATTGCTGTACTCAAAAATATGGTGTGCATATTGTTGATTCAATTATGTTCATCAATCAGTGAACAAATACTTTGTCGGTTATTACACTATAAGCACAGGTTATATATAAGTATCTGCATGTTTTGTTCACTATAACGAACCACTAAGTAGCTGTTATGAGTCAAAAAGTAACTAGGAGTGACCACTGTGTACTAGCCAGCCACTCCCGCCCTCCCTCAAGTCATCTGACTCACCCACATTCTCCTCCCACAATACTGTTTTTGCTATAATTCACTATATACAGACGTTATATATAAGTACCTACATGTTTTGTTCACCATAACTGTACATCTAAGCTTGTATGGTGAGGTGAGTAAAGGCACAAAGACATAGGACCTCACACAGTCAGCTGATGGCTGCCGCCCTCTAGGCCAGACGCAATAAATTTCTCCTCCAACAATACTGTGTGCTGTTATTACGCTATATACACACATTATATATAAATATCTACCTGTTTTATTCACCATACTTGTACAAGTAAACTGGTATGGTGCTCAAAGACCATCGTGGTAACCAGTAAACAACACCGTCGTCTGCACGGTGGCGTCGTCTGCACGACGCCACCGCCCTCACCAAAATGGCGGCTCCTAACCTTCTCTTGCTGTTTATACCCTCTATACACACGTTATATATAAGTATCTACATTTGTGACCACCATAGCGAACCACTAAGCTGGTATGGTGAGTGCAGTCAATAAAAGGTGGCCACACACAGTCAGAAGACATCGCCACTACCCTCCCTCCCACAGCATTACTCCTCCCTCCATGGCGCACAGCGCTAAATATCACCACAATCCTGCTATTATCAGAACCCTGGTCAGTTTTATCAGTCAGGGGTCTTCTGTAATAATATCATCGCTACATAATAGCATGAACAAGTATATTTTGGCATTTTTAGGCGATGTTGTGGTCACAAGCTGAACAGCAGTGCTGTTAGCTCATGCTGCGTGCGTCAGGCTTGGTTGCTCACTCAATACTGAGGGCAATAACACCCGGGAGTTTGGCCCACGATTTTTTTTTAAAATGGCGTCTGTTTACAAGAGCCCTGATGAAGGTGTAGTGAACCCCGTGTAACCGCGGGCCATTTAAATCTTGCGTAGTACTCCAACACGTCATATGACGTGATGCGCACTTTAAGGGTTAAGGACCTGCCCGAAACGCTGCGCGTACTAGTGGCTTTACAAGAGTGTAAATACTGTACTATGCTATGTATTCTCACAAACCCAATATACCTTCTTGTATATAAATAAATAAATAAATAATTAAATAACTAAATAAAATAAATTTCATTATTTCGAAGCTGTAGGTCACTGAACCGTGGCGACGAAATCGAACGAAACACGCATGGTGGTGTGCATCTGAGCTCAGCATTCCACTTCACCTGATCTTTCAGGCATCCCTGTGTACAGGAATCGTAGCAGACGTGTGGAAACAGGCTAACATAGTTTCAATCTACAAAAGTGGCAGCAGGGAAGACCCCCTCAATTAGAGACCTGTATCATTGACAAGTGTAATAGTGAAAGTATTGGAAAAACTAATCAAAACTAAATGGGTAGAACATCTGGAGAGAAATTATATAATATCAGACAGACCGTATGGTTTTTGATCTGGAAGATCCTGTGTATCGAATTTACTCAGTTTCTATGATCGAGCCAAAGAGATATTACAGGAAAGAGTTGGTTGGGTTGACTGCATCTATCTGGACCTAAAAAAGGCTTTCGACGGAGTTCCACATAAGAGGTTGTTCTGGAAACTGGAAAATATTGGAGGGGTGACAGGTAAGCTTCTAACATGGATGAAAAATTTTCTGACTGATAGAAAAATGAGGGCAGTAATCAGAGGCAATGTATCGGACTGGAGAAATGTCACAAGTGGAGTACCACAGGGTTCAGTTCTTGCACCAGTGATATTTAATGTCTACATAAATGATCTACCAGTTGGTATACAGAATTATATGAACATGTTTGCTGATGATGCTAAGATAATAGGAAGGATAAGAAACTTAGATGATTGTCATGCCCTTCAAGATGACCTGGACAAAATAAGTATATGGAGCACCACTTGGCAAATGGAATTTAATGTTAATAAATGCCATGTTATGGAATGTGGAATAGGAGAACATAGACCCCACACAACCTATATATTATGTGAGAAATCTTTAAAGAATTCTGATAAAGAAAGAGATCTAGGGGTGGTTCTAGATAGAAAACTATCACCTGAGGACCACATAAAGAATATTGTGCAAAGGGGCCTATGCCACACTTTCTAACTTCAGAATTGCTTTTAAATACATGGATGGCGATATACTAAAGAAATTGTTCACGACTTTTGTTAGGCCAAAGTTAGAATATGCAGCAGTGTGGTGGTGTCCATATCTTAAGAAGCACATCAACAAACTGGAAAAGGTGCAAAGACATGCTACTAAGTGGCTCCCAGAACTGAAAGGCAAGAGCTATGAGGAGAGGTTAGAGGCATTAAATATGCCAAAACTAGAAGACAGAAGAAAAAAGAGGTGATATGATCACTACATACAAAATAATAACAGGAATTGATAAAATCGATTGGGAAGATTTCCTGAGACCTGGAACTTTAAGAACAAGAGGTCATAGATTCAAACTAGCTAAACACAGATGCCGAAGAAATATAAGAAAATTCACTTTCGCAAACAGAGTGGTAGACGGTTGGAACAAGTTAGGTGAGGTGGTGGTGGAGGCCAAGACCGTCAGTAGTTTCAAAGCGTTATATGACAAAGAGTGCTGGGAAGACGGGACACCACGAGCGTAGCTCTCATCCTGTAACTACACTTAGGTAATTACGGATTAGACCCGTCCACTTGCACAGGGGTTGTTGTGCCAATAACATGAATAATTTCTCAAATAGCTGATTTCTATCATATTACAGTATATTTTTTATTTTATTTAGTTCAGCTTAATTAGGATAATTAAAAACTATTAGAACACCAGTTTTAAAAATGATTTATTTATCTGAAACTTTCAAAGTCATGGGTCGCTGAACTATGACGACAAAGATTAACCCTTAAACTGCGCATGGCGTATATATACGCCCTGAGTAACATGTCCCATGGTGCGCATGGCGTATATATACGCCATAGGGTGCCAGGCCTCATTCAAATGGCCCGCGGCTACACGTTGTTCACAGTAGCTTCCTCAGGGCTCTTGTAAACAGATGCCATTTTGAAAAAAAATCGTGGGCAATATTCTCAGGTGTGAGAGGCACAGTACTGTTGGAGCAACCAAGGCCGGCGCACACAGCATGAGCGAACAGCATTGATGTTCAGCTTGTGACCACAGCATCGCCGAAAAATGTCAAAATAAATATATAATTGTTATTATTTAGCGATGACAATATTACAGATGACCAATGACTGTGATATAAATAACCAGGGTTGTGATAATAGCAGGATTGTTGTAATAATTAGCGCTGTGGGAGGAGTGATGCTGAGAGACGGAGGGAGACAGCATCGTTTACTAACTGTGTGGCCACCTGTTATTGTTTGCATTCACCATACCAGGTCAGTGGTTCTCTATGGTGAACACAAATGTAGATACTTATATATAATGTGTGTATTAGTGTAATAACAGCAAAAGGATTATGCTGGGAGGAGCCATATGGGTGACGGAGGTGACGTCGTCTGCACGATTTGTCTAGCTGTTTAGAGGGTGGCCACTATGCTCTTTGGGTGCACTACAAGCTTAGGTGTACAGTTACGGTGCATAAAACATGTAGATATTTATATATAATATGTGTATATAGGGTAATAACACTGCAAAAGGTATTGTTGGGGGAGAAAGTTTAGTGCGTGTGACCTTGAAAGAGTGAGGGAGCCGCCAGCCGCCATCTGTGAATAGCGACGACTCTTAGTGCCTGAACTAACTATATCAGCTTAGCTGTACAGTTGTGGTGAACAAAATATACACATACTTATATATAACGTCTGTATATAGTGTAATAACACCACAACTGGTATTGTTGGGGGAGAAAGGTTAGTGCGTGTGACCTTGAATGAGTGAGGGAGCCGCCATCTGTTTATAGCGACGACTCTTAGTGCCTGAACTAACTATATCAGCTTAGCTGTACAGTTGTGGTGAACAAAATATACACATACTTATATATAACGTCTGTATATAGTGTAATAACACCACAAATGGTATTGTTGGGGGAGAAAGTTTAGTGCGTGTGTTGAGGGAGTGGCAGCGAGTGGCTGGCTGGTGTGTGGTGGTAACTCCTCGTTGCTTTTCGACTCTCAATACCAACTTAGTGGTTCGTTATGGTGACCAAAACATGCCAATACTTATATATAACCTGTGTATAGAGTGTAATAGAAGCAAAACTATTTGTTCATTGTTTTATAAACATAATAATTGAATCACTAATATGCACATCATACTTTTGAGTATAGCGATTATTAACCACTTTTATTATATAAATATATTACAATACACACTATTGAATAATATTACTGCAAAAAAACTAAGAAAAAATCAATCGGAGACATTGAAACAATTAGGTAATAATATCTTTGTGGCAACTCCCATCTGTCAACGCGGGTGACGCTGACCGGGTCTGATGACCACTCTGTCAACGCCCACTTTTTGCCAGACTTCCTCGGTCAATTGCGCCCAAAATATGTCACCTACGATTTTTTTTTTATTTTTTTCCGTGCTCAGGGGACACAAATTAACATGTTTAGAAGACGAAAAAAAAAATTTTATTTTTTTTTCTTGCGCACAGGGGTGTAAATGTCCCAAGGACCCCTGAGCAGTGTAAGGGTTAAAGTGAGTGAAACCTCACTGTAAAGGGAGGTTTACAGTACAGTATTCCCTTATCTGTCCACCCTCACTCATCTTGTTTCATCACAGAAAATGTATATAAGAAGATTTCAACACATTAACTAGCTATTTACGCTTTAGCCTTTAAATTAATCTACAAAGATACGTGCCATAAATCAATGAACGAAAATCATGGAAATACAGTCGTTCACTTGTGTGGATCACTCTGGCTGGTGTTTGGTTCATATGGTTCACTTCTGTGATCCAACTTGTCATATGAAGGAATTATTGATTGTAACCTGTGACTGAACGGGAAAGTTTTCCACCAGTCTGTGAACTTTGTCCCAACATCGTAACCAAGTGGAGCACTTGTGGAGCACTTGTGTGGTTCACTTGTGTGCTCCACTTGTGTGCTCCAACTTGCCATATGAAGGAAATATTAATTGTAACCCGTGATAGAATGGGAAAGTTTTCCACCAGTCTGTGAACTGTGTCCCAACATTGTAAGCAAATCTGCATATTCCCTTCTTTGGTGAGCCAGAGTACGCTGAACCGGGTGAGTAAATCACGCCTGAAAAGTGTGCGACCTAGCCGGAGATGCTGCTAATTGGGGTACGTTGAATCGCGGTTGTACCGTATACACACGTTATATCTAAGTTTCTTCGAGTTTTGTTCACCATAACAAACAACTAATTTGGTATGGCGAGTCAAAAAGCAACGAGAAGTGGTCACAACACCAGCCAGCCCGCCACTCGCCCCCACTTCCTCCCCACAACAACAACTCACTCGCCAACATCCTCCTCCCACCATGATGTTTTTGCTTTTATTCACTACTGTATATATGAACCTTAACCCAAAACCCGTTTCGTAACCCGAAAAATTTGTAAAGAGGGGCATTTGTAAGCCGAGGTCAACTGTACAGTGGAACCTCGGGTTATGAGCATCCCTGATTACGAGTTTTTCGGGTTATGAGCCCGATTTGTTTGGAAAATTTGTATCGAGACATGAGCATTGCATCGGGTTACGAGTTTGTTGATACACGTACGGGCCGACCTAGCACGTGGTGGCATGGTGATCGCGCCTCAGTTTACCAGTGCCTCATGCCCAGTGACTATCCCACCTGAATTCTTCACAAGGATTTACAGTTTTTTTGTCAGATTTTTGGCCATTTAAGCATAAAAGATGTTATTATATACAGTATCTTGCCATGGGTCCCAAGAAAGCCAGTGGTAAGGTTCAACCTAAGAAAATAGTTGTAAGTGGCAGTAGAGGATGTCCCTTCCTCATTAAGAAAATGTGTGAAGTATGTGAAGAACTGCAAAGTTTTGTTGAAAAAACTCACCCAGATAAAGCTGTAGCAGGCTGTTGCATTGACCTTTTAAATGACAATGTGATGTCTTACTACAGACAAGTGTTAAAATGTAGGGAAAAACAAGTGTCTTTAGACAGATTCTTAGTAAAACAAGCAAGCAGTGAGCCTCTTGACAACATCTTCCACCACTGACACCACTTGCTTCCCTTGACAACAACTTCCACCACTGACACCACTTGCCTCCCTTTACAACAGCTTCCACTGATACCACTTGCTTCCCTTGACAACAACTTCCACGACTGACACCACTTGCCTCCCTTGACGACAGCTTCCACCAATGACACCACTTGCCTCCCTTCACAACTTCCACCACCGACACCACTTGCCTCCCTCGACAACAGCTTCCACCACTGACACCACCTGCCTCCCTTGACAACAGCTTCCACCACTGACACCACTTGCCTTCCTTGACAACAGCTTCCACCACTGACACCACTGCCTCCCTTGACAACAGCTTCCACCACTGACACCACTTGCCTTCCTTGACAACAGCTTCCACCACTGACACCACTTGCCTCCCTTGACAACAGCTTCCACCACTGACACCACTTGCCTCCCTTGACAACAGCTTCCACCACTAACAACACTTCCCTCCCCTGATAACAGCTTCCACCACTGACACCACTTGCTTCCCTTGACAACAGTTTCCACCACTGACACCACTTGCCTCACTTGACAACAGCTTCCACCACTGACACCACTTGCCTCCCTTCACAGCTTCCACCACTTACACCACTTGCCTCCCTTCACAACTTCCAACACTGACACCACTTGCCTCCCTTGACAATGTAACGGGGGGGGGGGGGGGGAATAGCTCTCTCTTGTCCATTATTCCACCCCCCAGTTAACTAACGAGGCCAGGGGAAACAGCTCTCTTTAGTCCGTTATCCCGTCCTCAGTTAGCTAACTATTCTAGAGCACCCCCAGAGTTCCTACGGCAACCTCTCTCGTTCAACACCTTGTATCCTAGGTATTCGACTACCTAGGTGCTGGGACTAAGAGGCGTCGTAACTTGATCAGCTACCCAAAACCCTAGAGAACTCTAGAATACATTTCACTGCCACAAACGTATAAGAGAAACGAAAGGAAAGATATGAAAAATGAAGTAATTAGTGAGGGTTTGGGGTGAGAGAGGTAGAGAGGTGGGAGGAGCGAGGAGGGTCGTCAGTTGAAAGGGAGAGTTCGGAGAGGGGTGGAGGGGGAGGAGTAGATAGGTAGAAGTAGAAAAGTAGATAGTAGAAGAGTAGATAGTAGAAGAAGAAATGCTGCCACCATCCATTCATTTGTCCGTACCTACAAGACAAGGAATGGAACTTGTCTGTATCACAATATCCTCAAAGATGTTATCAAGAGGTCATTATTAGTGTGTTCCATCTGTATCATGTACCCATTAAAATCATGAAACCAGTAACTGCAGAGGCTTTCTCACCTCAACTCAAAAACTCTAGGGAACAAAGTTAAAGACAATTTAAATAATAAATTCAATTATATTTCACATGAGAAGTATCATAATTTAAGCAATTCAACTTAATGTTCAAGATTAATCTGCACAGTGAGTCATCATCCAAGAATTCGAGAACCCTACAACTTGACTGCCCCTGATTTTCACACAACCCTTGTAAACACGATCACGTCACCTAAAAGTTCACTCACCGAGGACTGAGTCTAAGTTGAATAGAGAGGGGGGGGGGGGGGAGTCTGCAGTTGTCAGGCAGCGTCAACCCCCCGTCCGGCGACAGCCTATCTCGACGGCTGGCCTCAGCTCTGCTCTGCTGGCTGGTCTCCTATTGCTTCTCTCTCTATGCTCTACAGCTCCCTCAGTATATATTGGGAAACCTAGTAGCTAACTCCACCCACAAGTAGATAGCCTCAGGCACTCTACCAAGCCACTCCTTAAATGTCAGCATGTTTGAAGGCTATCAGGCTACAATTATAAGATTAACAGAAGCAAGGTGAAATTCCTATGACTTGACCTCAGGTCAACTTGAGGTCATTAACGCTTAGAGGTGTGAGTTTCAGGCCGACAAACTGGCGCCTCTCAAATCCTTGTCTGTGACTCGTGAATTATATGTATATATTAAATACAACTAAACAAAACACCTTTACGGTGTTACAACAACGGCGTCCACCACTGACAACACATCCCTTCCCCTGATAACAGCTTCCACCACTGAAAACACTTCCCTTCCCTGATAACAGCTTCCTCCACTGACACCACTTGCCTCCCTTCACAACAACTTCCACCACTGACACCACTTGCCTCCCTTGACAACAACTTCCACCACTGACACCACTTGCTTTCCTTGACAACAGCATCCTCCACTGACACCACTTGCCTCTCTTGACAACAGCTTCCTCCAATACCTCCCTTGACAACAGCTTCCACCACTGACACCACTTGCCTCCCTTGACAACTTCCACCACTGACACCACTTGCCGCCCGTGACAACAACTTCCACCACTGACACACTTGCCTCCTTTGGCAACAGCTTCCACCACTGACACCACTTGCCTCCCTTGACAACAACTTCCTCCACTGACACCACTTGCCTCTCATGACAACAGCTTCCTCCACTGACACCACTTGCCTCCCTTCACAACAACTTCCTCCACTGACACCACTTGCCTCTCATGACAACAGCTTCCTCCACTGACACCACTTGCCTCCCTTCACAACAACTTCCTCCACTGACACCACTTGCCTCCCTTGACAACAACTTCCACCACTGACACACTTGCCTCCCTTGACAACAACTTCCACCACTGACACCACTTGCCTCCCTTGACAACTTCCACCACTGATACCACTTGCCTACGTTGACAACAGCTTCCTCCAATACCTCCCTTGACAACAGCTTCCACCACTGACACCACTTGCCTCCCATCACAACTTCCACCACTGACACCACTTGCCTCCCATCACAACTTCCACCACTGACACCACTTGCTTTCCTTGACAACAGCATCCTCCACTGACACCACTTGCCTCTCTTGACAACAGCTTCCACCACTTGCCTCTCTTGACAACAACTTCCACCACTTGCCTCTCTTGACAACAGCTTCCACTACTGACACCACGTGCCTACCTTGACAACAGCTTCCACCACTGACACACTTGCCTACCTTGACAACAGCTTCCACCACTGACACACTTGCCTACCTTGACAACAGCTTCCACCACTGACACCACATGCCTACCTTGACAACAGCTTCCATCACTGACACACTTGCCTACCTTGACAACAGCTTCCACCACTGACACACTTGCCAACCTTGACAACAGCTTCCACCACTGACACACTTGCCTACCTTGACAACAACTTCCACCACTGACACCACGTGCCTACCTTGACAACAGCTTCCACCACTGACACACTCGCCTCCCTTTACAACAGCTTCCACCACTGACACCACGTGCCTACCTTGACAACAGCTTCCACCACTGACACCACTTGCCTCCCATCACAATTTCCACCACTGACACCACTTGCTTTCCTTGACAACAGCTTCCACCACTGACATCACTTGCCTCCCTTGACAACAGCATCCTCCAACGCCTACCTTGACAACAGCTTCCACCACTGACACCACTTGCCTACCTTGACAACAGCTTCCACCACTGACACCACTTGCCTCCCATCACAATTTCCACCACTGACACCACTTGCTTTCCTTGACAACAGCTTCCACCACTGACACCACTTGCTTTCCTTGACAACAGCATCCACCACTTGCCTCTCTTGACAACAGCTTCCGCTACTGACACCACTTGCCTCTCTTGACAACAACTTCCACCACTTGCCTCTCTTGACAACAGCTTCCGCTACTGACACCACTTGCCTCCCTTGACAACAACTTCCAACACTGACACTCTTGCCTCCCTTGACAACAGCTTCCGCTACTGACACCACTTGCCTCTCTTGACAACAGCTTCCACCACTGACACCACTTGCCTCTCTTGACAACAGCTTCCACCAGTGACACCACTTGCCTCCCTTCACAACAGCTTCCACCAGTGACACCACTTGCCTCCCTTGACAACAACTTCCAACACTGACACACTTGCCTCCTTTGACAACAGCTTCCACCACTGACACCACTTGCCTCTCTTGACAACAGCTTCCACCACTGACACCACTTGCCTCTCTTGACAACAGCTTCCACCACTGACATTACTTGCCTACCTGGACAACAACTTCCACCACTGATACTACTTGCCTCTATTGACAACAGCTTCCATCACTGACACCACTTGTTTCCCTTAACAACAGCTTCCACCACTGACACCACTTGCCTTCCTTGACAACAACTTCCACCACTTGCCTCCCTTGACAACAACTTCCACCACTGACACCACTTGCCTCCCTTGACAACAGCTTCCACCACTGACACCACTTGCCTCTCTTCACAACAACTTCCACCACTGACACCACTTGCTTCCCCTGACAACAGCTTCCACCACTGACACCACTTGCCTCCCTTGACACCAGCTTCCACCAGACACCACTCACGTACCTAGACAACAGCTTCAACCTTTGACACCATTTGCCTCCCTTGACAACAACTTCCACCACTGACACCACTTGCCTCCCCTGACAACAGCTTTCACCACTTTCACCACTGATAGCACTACAGACGATTACCCCACATTTCTTCTAACCAACATTCACAAACCACCTCTAGATACAAGGAAGATAAGCTTTAGGCTACACAATGAAACTTCTATAGGCAATTTTATAGCTGCTGCCGCTAATATCAACTGGGAGTCCGAATTAGGTTCCACAGGAGACATCAACCTAGCAGTGCAATCATTTCTTCAAAAAACTCTCAGCCTCTATAACACCCACTGACCTATGCTAACGAAACAAGTCACAACTAAAAGGCTAAACAATCCTTGGCTTACAAAGGGGATACTTAAATCTATTAATAAAAAACATGAACTTGAGAAGAAGTATAGGTTAGGTATCGTCTCCAAAGAACTTTCAAAGAATTACTCATCATTACTATCTAAAATAATTAGAAGAGCCAAAATTAAATACTAAGAAGATAAATTTACTCAAACAAAGGGCAACATCAAGAAAACATGGAGCACAATTTCACAAATATTGGAATCAAACAAGATTTTAAATAACAAACCAATAATCCTGTCCAATAACGATGGTCTGCTTTCAGCCATTGATACTGCTATTGAATTCCATAGGTTCTTCTCATCCATTGGGTCATCCCTTGCTAATGATATTCCATCTTCCAGTACTAATGTTCAGGACTATCTTACAGGTAACTACCCAGTCTCTGTACCTAACGCCCGCTAATTCCACTGATGTAAATGAGGTAATCCTTTCCCTTAATACCAAGTCTAGTGCCCTTACGGAGATACCAACTCTAATCTACAAAAAAGCCTCCAGATCTTTAGCCCTTGCCATTGCATTGCTCTACAACAAGTCACTTGAACTCCAAACTTTTCCAGATATTCTAAAAAGGAGAGAGAGTAACCCCAGTCCATAAATGTGGTGATCTCACTGATGTCAACAACTTCAGACCGATATCAATTCTGCCAAACTTGTCAAAAATATTTGAAAAACTAATCTACAAGCAGCTTTACTCTTATCTAGCCAAACACTATATACTAAGCTCTTGTCAATATGGCTTCAGACCCAAAAAAAGCACTAACGATGCACTTATTAGTATGATTAACTTGATACATGCAACTCTTCATAAAAATGAGTTCCCTGTTGGGATATTTGTGGACCTACGTAAGGCTTTTGACACTGTCAACCACCAAATCCTTCTTCTTAAATTACATCATTATGGAGTCAGAGGTCACTCCCTGCAATACCTTCAGTCCTACCTTACTGACAGGCTCCAGTATGTTTCTGTGAATAATTCCATTTCTCCGACACTACCTATAAACATCGGTGTTCTACAGGACAGCATACTTGGCCCTCTCCTCTTTCTCATCTACATTAATGACCTTCCAAATGCCTCTCAACACCTCAAACCAATCTTATTTGCTGATGACACAACTTTCATCTTCTCCAGTACTGACCCTCTTGCTCTAAATGTCACTGTGAATACTGAACTAAATAAAGTCCATCTTTGGCTAACTGCTAACAAACTCACCCTTAACATTAACAAGACTTTCTATATTTTGTTTGGTAATAAATCCTCAAATGAAATTAATTTAAGAATAAACAATATACAAATCAGTAGTAAAGTTGATGGTAAATTCCTTGGTGTCCTCATCGATAACAAGCTGAATTTCCAGGGACACATTCTAAATATAGCAAAAAAGTTTCTAAAACTGTTGGCGTTCTTTCTAAGATCAGATATTATGTTCCTCACCCTGCCCTGATGACGTTCTATTACTCTCTCATCTATCCTTATCTCAACTATGGTATTTGTGTTTGGGGTTCTACTACCCAAAATCATTTACGTCCTCTAATTACCCAACACAAAGCTGCTATTAGAACAATATCTAACTCTGGCCCCAGACAGCACTTGGTACCCTTACTCAAATCTCTAAATATGTTAGATATTAAGTCACTGCACATCCTCTCTTGTGTACTATATATATTTAAAACTCTGAATTGTAATGTCAATCCTGACCTTTAACGCTTCCTAGAAGGTTGTAACAGAACACATGTGCACCACACCAGAAACAAATACTCATTTGATATTCCAAGAGTTAGACTTAATCAAACTAGAAATGCTCAACAAATCAAGGGACCCAGAACGTGGAATGACCTTCCCAATTATGTCAAAGATTGTACCTCTCTCAACCAGTTTAAGACGAAAACTAAGTACTACCTAATTAACTCCATGTAACCTACCTTACTTCTAAATGTCAACCCATGTCTTACTATTCAAAAGAAAATGCTGTTTGTTGACCAACTTGTATATTGGCTATTTTCTACCATGTTTCCCCCTCTTTTTTATCTTTTATTATTTTTTTTTCATTCAACACAATTTATACTTTAAGCTCAATTACTATTAAGTTTTAGTCCAAGTGTTTTTCCCCACCTCTCCTTGCCCCCGAAACGCTATGCGTACTAGTGGCTTTAGGTATTGTATGTACTTCCTCTATCTTTAAATCTAACAGAATGTTTGTACTGTAATGCTGCAACTATGTATGTACTGTTCCTAAATAAATTATTATTATTATTATACTTACCTCCCCTGACAATAACTTCCACCACTGACACCACTTGCCTTCCCTGACAATAACTTCAACCACTGACACCACTTGCCTCCCCTGACAATACCTTCCACTACTTGCCTCCCCTGACAATAACTTCAACCACTGACACCACTTGCCTCCCCTGACAATACCTTCCACCACTTGCCTCCCCTGACAATACCTTCCACCACTTGCCTCCCCTGACAATACCTTCCACCACTTGCCTCCCCTGACAATAACTTCAACCACTGACACCACTTGCCTCCCCTGACAATACCTTCCACCACTTGCCTCCCCTGACAATAACTTCAACCACTGACACCACTTGCCTCCCCTGACAATACCTTCCACCACTTGCCTTCCCTGACAATAACTTCAACCACTGGCACCACTTGCCTTCCCTGACAATAACTTCAACCACTGACACCACTTGCCTTCCCTGACAACTTCCACCACTGACACAACTTGCCTCCCCTAACAATAGCTTCCACCACTTGCCTCCCTTGACAACTTCCACCACTTGCCTCCCCTGACAACAACTTCCACCACTGACACCACTTGCCTCCCCTGACAACAACTTCCACCACTGGCACCACTTGCCTTCCCTGACAACTTCCACCACTGACACCACTTGCCTTCCCTGACAATAACTTCAACCACTGACACCACTTGCCTCCCCTGACAACTTCCACCACTGACACCACTTGCCTTCCCTGACAATAACTTCAACCACTGACACCACTTGCCTCCCCTAACAATAACTTCCACCACTTGCCTCCCCTGACAATAACTTCCACCACTTGCCTCCCCTGACAACAACTTCCACCACTTGCCTCCCCTGACAACATCTTCGACCACTTGCCTCCCCTGACAACAACTTCCACCACTTGCCTCCCCTGACAACATCTTCCACCACTTGCCTCCCCTGACAACATCTTCCACCACTTGCCTCCCCTGACAACTTCCACCACTGACACCACTTGCCTCCCCTGACAATAGCTTCCATCACTTGCCTCCCCTGACAACTTCCACCACTTGCCTCCCCTGACAACAACTTCCACCACTTGCCTCCCTTGACAACAACTTCCACCACTTGCCTCCCCTGACAACTTCCACCACTTGCCTCCCCTGACAACAACTTCCACCACTTGCCTCCCCTGACAACTTCCACCACTTGCCTCCCCTGACAACAACTTCCACCACTTGCCTCCCCTGACAACAACTTCCACCACTTGCCTCCCTTGACAACAACTTCCACCACTTGCCTCCCCTGACAACTTCCACCACTTGCCTCCCCTGACAACAACTTCCACCACTTGCCTCCCCTGACAACAACTTCCACCACTTGCCTCCCCTGACAACAGCTTCCACCACTTGCCTCTCCTGACAACAACTTCCACCACTTACCTCCCTGACAACAACTTCCACCACTTGCCTCCCCTGACAACTTCCACCACTTGCCTCCCCTGACAACTTCCACCACTTGCCTCTCCTGACAACAACTTCCACCACTTGCCTCCCCTGACAGCTTCCACCACTTGCCTCCCCTGACAACAACTTCCACCACTTACCTCCCTGACAACAACTTCCACCACTTGCCTCCCCTGACAACTTCCACCACTTGCCTCCCCTGACAACTTCCACCACTTGCCTCTCCTGACAACAACTTCCACCACTTGCCTCCCCTGACAGCTTCCACCACTTGCCTCCCCTGACAACTTCCACCACTTGCCTCTCCTGACAACAACTTCCACCACTTGCCTCCCCTGACAACTTCCACCACTTGCCTCTCCTGACAACAACTTCCACCACTTGCCTCCCCTGACAACAACTTCCACCACTTGCCTCCCCTGACAACTTCCACCACTTGCCTTCCCTGACAACAACTTCCACCACTTGCCTCCCCTGACAACAACTTCCACCACTTGCCTCCCCTGACAACAACTTCCACCACTTGCCTCCCCTGACAACAACTTCCACCACTTGCCTCCCCTGACAACAACTTCCACCACTTGCCTCCCTGACAATAACTTCAACCACTGACACCACTTGCCTCCCCTGACAACAACTTCCACCACTTGCCTCCCTGACAATAACTTCAACCACTGACACCACTTGCCTCCCCTGACAACAACTTCCACCACTTGCCTCCCTAACAACAACTTCCACCACTTGCCTCCCTAACAACAACTTCCACCACTTGCCTCCCCTGACAACAACTTCCACCACTTGCCTCCCTGACAATAACTTCAACCACTTCCACCACTTGCCTCCCCTGACAACAACTTCCACCACTTGCCTCCCTGACAATAACTTCAACCACTGACACCACTTGCCTCCCCTGACAACAACTTCTACCACTTGCCTCCCTGACAATAACTTCAACCACTGACACCACTTGCCTCCCCTGACAACAACTTCCACCACTTGCCTCCCTGACAACAGATTCCACCACTGACACTGTAACACGGGTTAGGGTTCCTCTCTCTTTACTTCCTTCTTTCTACTCCCTCTACCCGTATTCTTACTTTTATTTCTAAACCAAGGGACTCCAAAACTTTTACCAAAGCCAACTCCACGCCACGTGGTCCTAAGACGATTGACCGACTTAGGATTCTACACCCAGTATGACGTGACCTAAGCTCTGAACAAAACCCTAGAGTCACCTCTGCTGCCACCACCAGACCAGTAATACAAGAGCAATGATCGAGGTCTGGATCGATCACGCTAATTAATCAACCTAGGGGCTTGATCCCCACTATAAACGATGACCTTGAGTGTGGAAAAAATTACACGGTAATGATAATTCCGATTCGATGTTAGAATCGGCGCCCAATGCAACTCTGCCTCGTGTGGACCACGTGACCAGGACAAGTATACACATAAAACACATGGAAACAATAAAATGCAAATTAATAACCAATTTAATTTATTAAAAGAAAACTAAAACAAAATCTAAATATGTTCACTCCCTATCACTTTAACACTCCCTACTTGACCTGAGTGGCAAATGAGACTATTTCTATACTTAACAATAGCAACTATACCTTGGGCGACCAGCTAGATGTCTTGGCTGATATTGGGGAGAGGTAAGATGTTTGACCTCTCCCAGTTGCTCCCGTATTCACACTGATTTTTCCCTTGTCTCGTCTCCCCCAGACAGAACATTGTATCCTTGCGCCTAGTCAAAGTTCTACCCAGTTACTAGCAAGGTTTAAGTTATAACAATTAAACTCGGTTGTACTTAATTGATCCAGACTAGTTGAATTATTTTACTGAAATAAATTACACAAGCCTCTAACGGCAGAGCTGTTCCCGATCACAAAAATGGTTATTAAAACTTTGAGAAATATTAGACATGTCAACCCTGCTGACCTATGACCGCCGGTCACTCCGCCTCAAAAGTTAGATCTGATTCGTGACGTCACTGATGGTGACTTAAACTCAATAATTAGAATACTCTTGATATTGTATCCAGTACTATTATACAATACAATTTTAATGCAAAATGAATAAAGGCTAATTTTCTCTAAATTCCTGAATACTATAGGATGATTCATTATACGCAGATATGAACAAAGCGTCGGTTATTTCCACCGCGAATTCCCCTGGGGGTCAGGTCACCATGCGGCTCAGCTTCCCATTCTCTTTTGTCGATAAACCACTCTGGATAATTCTTACAACAGCCTAGTTTGTTACAACACCACCAGTCTTTTCTGACAACACTAACTCCAACTGCCTCCAATGAGAATAACTTTCATCACCTGCCCCTTGACACTAAACCCCAACTACTGACACCACTTGAAGTGAGGATGCACTGTACAGTTTGTAAATTAGGCAACTGACATATGTGGAGAGCTAATGTCATAATTGATATGTTTATCCTGCACACCGCCCCTATTCAGTGGGCAGTGGTGAGTAGGCTGGTAAATGGGGGGAGGGACTTTTGACAAGCCGTCAGCTTCCTGTCCTTGTCGAGGCCTTTAGTATTAGTGACCTCCCGAAAAAATCTGGTAAATTCAGGTTACAATCAATCAGTTATTACCTATAGTTAGCAAACTGGAGATATTTGGCTTAAATTCCTGGTAGCAGATCCTTTTGAATAAAATATTTACACATCTCTTGAAAAATTGCGAGTAATTTTGTTGGCATGAATTATATTCAGTCAGGGCTACATCGGCAAGTAATGATAAAAAATTTCATTACCTGCCTAATAGGCAGTGTTTTTTCCAACCAAAATTTCACATTGGTTAATTAGAATTAAGATTATTAACCACTGCACTGCGCCAAACAACAAATGCCATTTTGAGAGGCGTTTTTTTTTTTTATTTAGGCTATACACTATTTTAATGTTTTTTAATGTTTTCACCAGTCTTTGTGTTTTGAAATTAAAATAGTTGAGTTTGGAAACATTTTGACATTAACTTTACATGAACATTTGTAAAAACAACAAAAATATGTCCTTAACAATTGCACTATGAAGTTTTTGCCACAAACACGTGTGCAGTGCAGGGGTTAAATTACATTAAGAACATGAATGTTAGGTTTAGATAGGTTAAGACAGTTAGCCAAGGATAGATTAGGTTTGGTCACATTCTGCTCGAACGCTATGTGTGTCAGTTGCTCTGCAAGAATGTAAAAACATCAATGCTATGTACTCTCATAAACCAAATGTACTTTCTTGTATATAAATAAATAAATACTTCTTCATTATTTCTAACTCAAAATAAAAATACTGTAAAATCATATATAATGGAAAGCTTTATCATTCCACAAGAAAAAAATATTTAGAAAAACATATAATTTCAGGAAAACTCAAATTGTTGTTGGGCAACTCAGGCCTTGTATAGTAGTCCAAGTAATGTGTTCTAGCTATTAAGTACAAATGCACACAGTAATCACATTAACGTCATGTGTCAATGAGAAAATCCATAGGGGCCGTGATGATGATTCAAACATGTGGTGGGTGTTCCCACACACACACTCCCTAGTCAACTAGGCCACTACATAGTCAAAAGGATTGCAACCTGGAACTCTACTGAGCTCACAATGATTTCCTGATGTTTCCACTAAAGGCAGACCAGGATTTTTACACAATTTCCCCATGCACTCTGGCTCTGTTATTTCAGGAATGTTCTACCTCTTTCAAGGTAGAACATTCAGAGTAATCACACTTATGTGATGTGTCAATGAGAAAATCCGTAGGAGTCGTAATGAGGGTCCGAACCTATGCGGTGGGTAGTCCCACACCCACATACCCTAGTCGTCTTGTGGCCTAGCTGACTAGGGCATGTACGTGGGAACACCCACCGCATAGGTTCGAATCCTCATCACGGCTCCTAAGGATTTTCTCAATAAGCATAATGTGAATTTTTTAAAATGCACTGTATATATTACGTACATGCATACAGTCGAAATAAAGAAAATGTTAGATATGTATATTTATTTTTACTTTGCATGGAACAGCATATGCTAACCAAATTAAATTACTTCACAAATTAAAGGAAGTAGCCGATTTCCCACTTATAATTCTTTTTAGACAGGCTCTAAACATATGTCTGCCCATCATAACTGCAGGTGTGTAACACCTGCAAGTGACAGTGTCACACAGTGTCAATGGATGGAGAAAAGGATAACTAACTCTGATGAATCAGAAGTTTGTAATACTGTACTCTTTGAATGTTGTCACCCAAACTCTTATATGTTACAGGCCTTGCTTCGGATGATATCTTGTCACTGTTAGAAGATTCATTATATGAATTTACCTGAGGGCTGAGTCACTAACTCTCTAGTGGGCTCGATGGGGACAGGAAGCTGGCAGCTTACAAAAGGTCTCCCCCCCCCCCCATTTATCATAATTGTATCAGTGTTTTTGCCATTTACCGCTTCAGAGAGTAGGTGGTTCAAAGAGCTTATAACCTTATAGGTGAAAAAATATCTCCTGTTATCCCGTTATTGAGAACCGTTACTCCCATCCTGCATCCAATCTATTACTGACACCTGCAATGTCACCTTGTCTAATGGACTCTTTATACTGTTCGTTCTGTACTAAATAATTCATAACTCAAAAAACTAAGTAAAGACTCACGCAATCCTTCGTGGGAGAACAGTTCTGTACAAACGTTAAATGAAGTTGGCGGGTTAATGTGCTCCGCGTAGTGATGGTAAACAACTTTGCTTCACATCCTATACAGCACCGCTGATCTCATCTACTCCTAAGTGATATTTTAACCTTTACTAAAGCATACAATAATCATTTACAATTCTAAAACCCATTATATAAATAACTTTAATAAATATTACCTCAGGTTTTCTTGTTTTAATTGTTAATTGTCGCCACTTTTTTAATGAAACACTTTAGTGAGTAGTAACGAGAACAAAACTCTTGTAAAATATTTATTTATTTTATTTTGTTTATTTTATAATAATGATAATATTTCAAACGCAAGAAGGTACAATAGGTTGGTGAGATTACATTAGAGTAATATTTTTACATTCTTGCAAAGCCACTGACAAGCATAGAGTTTCGGGCAAAACCCAAAACTAATGTACTAAAGGACCCTTGGGAAGATACATATGAAAGATTACACAGTGTAGATCGAAGACTAGCTATAAGTTCATCCAATATCCCCATCTCACAGGATGGTTAGTCATATACGGAATCAGAGGAGAACATAAATTTACCTGATGGGCAATTAGCTGCACTACTACTTGCCACTAACGCACTGAAGAACAGTGTAGGAGTAATTTTCTGTGATTCAAAGTCAGCTTTTTAGGCACTTAAAAACCCAACATGCAAAATTGACACTAGGAGTGTTGTAACATCCATTATAAATAACATTGTTAATGCAAAGAGCAAGAGTTTCTGAGTCTCATTTGTATGGATACCATCTCACGTAGGTGTTGCCCCAGCATGATGACACAGACAAGGCAGCTAAAACTGCATGTGATAGGCCTGAAATTGAGTTGGATATGGGCATTTCAATCTCTGTTGTAAAAGCCACAATATTTCAGGAAATTAGCGAAAACAGAAGAGCCGTCACTGACACACAAAGACCAGAAAGCACGAGTATAAACGGCTATGACATGTTTAGAACCTATAATTATATGTTCGGGCAGCACAAAACATCCACTAGACAGTGTGACATTGTAATTGCCATAATTAGGCTGGGATATCGGTATATATGGCAGGTGATTGAAGGTAATGAATCCCTCAATGGTAAACATTCCAATTGTAAACTATGTGAACAAGAGCTGGGACACACTCTCCAACACTATATATGTAATTTCCGTTATAAGTGACTTCAGATATTGGAAGATATTCTTATGCTGTACCCAGATTTTCCTAGTGGAGGCTCATAGATCAGTCTTACATTTTATGTTCTCTCCTAATTTTTAGTCAGAGTTGACTTTTTTTATTGAGGCTGGTGTTTTCCTCCCTGATTCCATGTATGACTAACCATCCTGTGTGATGGGAATATTGGATGAACCTGTAGCTAGGTTTTGATCTACACTGTGTAATATCTCATATAGAATAAGGAAGCAGCACATTGCTGTCTATACCTAATATACTTAATTGGCTTAATATACCTGCGTAAGGCTTTTGACACTGTCAACCACCAAAACCTTCTTCTTAAATTACATCATTATGGAGTCAGAGGACACTCCCTGCAATACCTCAAATATTTCCTTACTGACAGGCTCCAGTATGTTTCTGTGAATAATTCAATTTCCCCCACCCTACCCATCAACATTGGTGTTCCTCAGGGCAGCATACTTGACCCTCTCCTCTTTCTCATCTACATTAATGACCTTCCAAATGCCTCCCAACACCTCAAACCAATTCTATTTGCTGACGACACAACCTTCATTTACTCCAGTCCTGACCCCCTTGCTCTAAATGCCACAGTAAATACTGAGCTAAATAAAGTCCATCTTTGGCTAACTGCCAACAAACTCACCCTTAACACTGACAAAACTTTCTATATTCTGTTTGGCAATAAATCCTCGAATCAAATAAATCTCAGAATAAACAATACTCAAATTTGTAACAAATTAGATGGCAAATTCCTTGACGTTCTCATTGACCATAAGCTGAATTTCCAGGGACACATTCTAAATATATCAAGAAAAGTTTCAAAAACTGTTGGCATTCTTTCTAAGATCAGATATTATGTACCCCGCCATGCCCTGGTGATGCTCTATTACTCCCTTATCTATCCATATCTCAACTACAATACAATACAATACAATACAATACAATACAATACAACTAAGGTATTTGTGCTTGGGGTTCTACTACCCAAAATCATTTACGTCCTCTAATTACTCAACGCAAAGCTGCTATTAGGACAATATCCAACTCTGGCCCCAGACATCACTCGGTACCCCTACTCAAATCTCTGAATATGTTAGATATTAAGTCACTGCACATTCTCTCATGTGTATTATACATATATAAAACGCTGAACTGTAATGCCAATCCTGACCTCAAAAGCTTCATAGAAGGTTGTAACAGAACCCATGAGCACCACACCAGAAATAAATACAGTTTTGATATTCCTAGAGTTCGACTTAATCAAACTAGAAATGCTCTACAAATCAAGGGACCCAGAATGTGGAATGACCTTCCCAACCATGTTAAAGACTGTACCTCTCTCAACCAGTTTATGATAAAAACGAAGTACTACCTAATAAATTCCCTGTAACCTACCTTACCCTTCTATTGTCAACCCATGTCTGCTTTTTTTTTTAAACAACGCTGTTTGTCGACCTAATCGTATTTGTGCTGCTTTTTCAGCCATGTTACCCCCCCCCCTTTTTTATCTCTATTTTTATTTGTTCTCAACACATTTTATTCTTTATACTCAATTAGTATTAAGCTTTAGTAATTAATGTTTTCCCTGCCCGAAACTCTTTGCGTAATAGTGGCTTTAGGCATTGTATGTACTAGCTCTATCTATAAATCCATCATTCTTTGTAAAATCTCTTGTATGTATGTACCTTACCTAAATAAACATTTATTTATTTATATATTTATTTATTTATTTATTTATTTATTTATTTTGTTAAGAAAAAAACCTGATGGGCACTATTATTGTTATTATTATTATAGTTATTATTAGTAGTAGTATTACTATAATAATAATAATAATAATAATAATAATAATAATAATAATAATAATAATAATAATAATAATAATAATAATAATAATAATAATAATAATAATAATAATAATAATACAATACAATACAATACAATTTTATTTAGGTAAGGTACATACATACAATAAATATTTATAAGGATTGTTTGACTTATAGATAGAGCTAGTACATACAATGCCTAAAGCCACTATTACGCAAAGTGTTTCGGGCATAATAATAATAATATTTGTTCAAATGTATATAGATATGAGATATAAAAGAGAGAGATACATAGGTAAAACAAGTAAACATTGAATATAACTACAAATATGAACTGAACATTTCGGGCATAACTTCAAATAAAATTTTGATTGTATAAAGGTTTGATGAGGTAGACAATACTAACAGGAAGCAGGCTAATATAGAAAACAACACAAGTCATTTTGTAACATATATATATATATATATATATGAATGAAAACTCACACCCCAGAAGTGACTCGAACCCATACTCCCAGAAGCAACGCAACTGGTAACTACAGGGCGCCTTAATCCGCTTGACCATCACGGCCATCAAAGGAAGTGATAGCCGAGGCTATTTGAGCCACTTCCCCGACGGCAACTCGGATGGTAATCTTGGGCATAGCATTTCACCAAATCACCTCATTCTTTGGGGCACACGTGAGGAACACAAATGCGAACAAGCCTGAATGGTCCCCAGGACTATATGCGAATGAAAACTCACACCCCAGAAGTGACTCGAACCCATACTCCCAGAAGCAACGCAACTGGTAACTACAGGGCGCCTTAATCCGCTTGACCATCACGGCCGTGATGGTCAAGCGGATTAAGGCGCCCTGTAGTTACCAGTTGCGTTGCTTCTGGGAGTATGGGTTCGAGTCACTTCTGGGGTGTGAGTTTTCATTCGCATATAGTCCTGGGGACCATTCAGGCTTGTTCGCATATATATATATATATATATATATATATATACATATATATATATATATATATATATATATATATATATATATATATATATATATATATGTATATATATATATATATATATATATATATATATATACATATATATATATATGTATATATATATATATATATATATATATATATATATATATATATATATATGTGTTCATATATATATGTGTATATATATATATGTGTATATATATATGTGTTCGCATTTGTGTTCCTCACGTGTGCCCCAAAGTATGAGGTGATTTGGTAAAATGCTATGCCCAAGATTACTATCCGAGTGCCGGCGGTGGGGTGGTTCAAATAGCCTCGGCTATCACCTCATTTTGTCCGGTCGTGATGGTCAAGTGGATTAAGGCGTCTTGTACATACCAGTTGCGTTGCTTCTGGGAGTATGGGTTCGAGTCACTTCTGGGGTGTGAGTTTTCAGTTGCATATTGTCCTGGGGACCATTCAGGCTTGTTCGCATTTGTGTTCCTCACGTGTGCCCCAAAGTATGAGGTGATTTGGTAAAATGATATATATATATATATATATATATATATATATATATATATATATATATATATATATATATATATATATATATATATATATATCATTAAATATGACCGCATATTCTGTATTTACTATCTTCTGATTTGGGGCTTCTATTCCTCTAACTATTTTCTTAGCATCAGGGCTTAGCTGAAATAGGAGTTCTCCAAAACTCATTTTCGTAATTACAGGGTGAAGAAAAGAAGTGAATTACTATAGAATGTATTACACATATTTATACAATTTGCACAACGTTTCGAACCTCCATGGTTCATTCTCAATTGAAAAGAATTTTCAGGTTTGGTTGATTTTATACCCGCACTGGGTCAGGTGATAAGATAATAAAGGTGAAAAAATGGGGGGATACATAAGGGATAAAGGGGGGGGGGTGAAACATAAGAACATAAGAATAGAGGTAACTGCGGAAGGCCTATTGGCCCATACGAGGCAGCTGCTATCCACATACAAAGATTAATCACGTGTAATTGGCCTGTTATGTTGGACATTGTCTTCTGTGTTGGCATCGTTATGTTCTGGTCTTGTCCTTACTCTCATGGTGGGTAGAGTAAATAGTTCCGTGATTTGAGTGTTCATGGTAGGTTGTTCTATTCTTATGTGAATTGCTTCAAGAATTTGTAATCTTCTTACATCTTGGGTTTTGTCTATTATACAGGTATTTTTGTTCAACATTTCTCTTGTTAGGGTGATGTCATGGGCTTGTCTCTTGTGATTCCTGGGGGCACCGGATTGAAGATGGCATGTCAAACGCCATGACATGGCGCAAATGCGCCATGGAGACTTGTACACATTTCAGTGTAAGGATCAAGGCAAATAGTTCGGTGTGAAGGGTAGAGGCCAGGTTGTTTATACGGACTCCCCACTCAAAATATGTCATCACCCATTGTCAGGACAACTACACTTCCAGCTGCACCCGTGGGGCGGTGTAGGGAACCATCAGTGAATATAATATTTGTAATGGGTATATCCCTGAATTAATTCTCTTCACTTCCTTAAAGCATTTGTGTGGGTGATCGGATCTCGTTCAATCTTTCTAGTGTGAACACTGATGTAAAGTGTTTGTGTTTGTGCAAACACTGTAAATTCAGTGTTTGCTGCCCTTTTATCATCCAATATAACTTGGTTAGTCTCATCTTTTAAGGGTCCTACATAGACACTAGCAAAGCCTGGGTACAGCACAAGAATATCTTCCAATATTCATAAGTGTATGAAGTATCTATGCGTACTAGTGGCTGTACAAGAATGTAACAACTCCTGTATATATCTAAAAAAAAGTATCTAATCTTATCTTAAATAATTACAGAGCTGAAATTATCTCATACCATTTGGCCTGAGGTCACTTATAACAGGGATACAAGCTTCATAGAAGGTTGTAATCACAGATACTGTATAGTGTTGGAGAATATGTCCCAGCTCTTGTTCACATAGTTTACAATTGTAATGTTTACCATTGGGAGATTCATTACCTGCAACCACCTGCCATATATACCGATATCCCAGCCTAATTATGACAATTACAATGTCACACTGTGTAGTGGATGTTTTGTGCTGCCCGAACATATAATTATAGGTTCTAAACATGTCATAGCCCTTTATACTCGTGCTTTCTGGTCTTTGAGTGTCAAAAGAGTAACTGCTCTTCTGTCTTCCCTAATTTCCTGAAATATTGGTGTTTTTACAGCAGGGATTGGAATGCCCATGCTACTCAATTTCAGGCTTTTTCACATGCAGTTTTTAGCTGCCTTGTCTAACATTGATAATTTTGTAACTAGCGTCAAACATTGTTCTTTGCTTAGCTAAACGAACTAGAGGGTTCAGTTCCTGAACCGATTATGTGCCTCTGTAATCCTTTACACCACCGCCCACGGGATGGGTATGGGGTGCATAATCAAGAAAGAAATTGAATTGTCTATGTCATCATGCTCGACAGCACCTATGTACGCTAATGTTTTTTTTAACATAAATAAATAAATAAATAAACAATTTAGTTATTATTATTATTATTATTATTATTATTATTATTATTATTATTATTATTATTATTATTATTATTATTATTATTTTATTAACAAGCTTAGGTATAGACAGCAATGTGCTGCTAGCCTATTCTAGTTAGTTAGTTTAGTTTATTTATTATGCACCCCATACCCATGGTGTGGGCGGTAGTGGAAAGGGTTACAGAGGCACATAATGGGCTCAGGGACTGAACCCCACAATTTGGAAGATTACACAGTGTAGATACCATAGCCCGTGCTACATGGACACTTCGTTCTGAGTAGCTAAATCTGAAACAACAACAACACAGTGTAGATTAAAACCTAGCTATAAGTTCATCTAATATAGTCAGACATAGAATGCCTAAAGCTTATTGTTTTCATTACCAATCTATTTAGAATGTAAATTCGAATATGTACAAAATAGTAAGATATATTGTATTACGTTTATATTATTTATTTTGTAGTTATAAATGCTAATTGAAAGGTTTACAGAGGATGAAAATGCAAATACAAATTGTGAGATGTGTTTGGTGGATGTGAAGCAGAGTTGTTTACATGCTGGTGATGGCGCCAAGATGGTACGCGACGCTCCTCAGCTTCTTGCAGTCGTTGTGATGGTGTCCAGACTTTATTTATATATATACAAGAGTTCTTACATTCTTGTACAGCCACTAGCACGCATAGCGTTTCGGGCAAGTCCTTAATCCTAATATTCACACTCATACATTAAGTAGTGGTGGAGGCTGACTCCATACACAGTTTCAAATGTATATATGATAGAGCCAAGTGGGCTCAAGAATCTGTACAGTTGATTGACGGTTGAGAGGCGGGACCAAAGAGCCAAAGCTCAACCCTTTCAAGCAAAATTAGGTGAGTACAACTAGGTAAATATATCCCCAGGAAGCAGCCCGTAGACATAACTCCCAGGTACCCATTAACTGCTAGGTGAACAGGGCATCAAGGTGAAAGAAACTCTGTCCATTTGTTTTCGCCTTTGCCTGGGATCGAACCCGGATCATTAGCACTATGAACCCCGAGCGCTGTACACTCAGCTGTCGGGCCCCTGTCCACTCGGACTTTTAGTTCAAACGACCCCAAGTCTGGTTCAAAATCCAGTCGGAAAAGATCACCAGTAACAGTGGGGGGACCAACGACAAGGCTGAGGCTTTTTTCCACCCTTGAGGCCACTAGAGGTTTACTAAATGATTTTGAACCCTGACTAATTTGACCCATTCTTGGTTGTTGCCAGCAGTGGCAGCTATAATTTATTGTGTTCCCCATTACACTCAAACCTGTGAGCAGGAGGACAAAAGGATTACAAATGGCAAAAGGTCATTATCAGACCTTAATAGATTTATTACATTAGTTTTTATAATTTATCTACACCTTAGGGGTAGATACACATAAGGGGCATAACTGGCCGACCCCTCACAGTGTTCAAGAGAGAACTGGATAAGCACCTCCAAGGGATACCTGATCAACCAGGCTGTGACTCGTACGTCAGGCTGCGAGCAGCCGCGTCCAACAGCCTGGTTGATCAGTCCGGCAACCAGGAGGCCTGGTCGACGACCGGGCCGCGGGGACGCTAACCCCCGGAAGCACCTCAAGATAACCTCAAGGTAAGGTATAATTAATTGTAATGCTAGTATCGCCTCTTGCACTATATCTTATGTTAATTTACAAACATTTATCTGAGGGCCACCAACACTAGTGGCCTCGCTGAGGACAGGAAGCCGGCAGCTTGTCAAAGGTCCCCCCCATTTCTCTGATCATTTCCAGCTGTATTTTAAAACCCAGCAGAGTTTTAGTTCAGTTCATTTATCATGCACCCCATACCCATCCTGTGGGCAGTAGTGGAATGTGTTACAGCGGCACATAATTTCTCCTTTAAAGGCAGATCCTATGGCTAACTCATCAGCTCTTATCGTGCATTCGGAGGCCAACTTGAGATGGAGTCCACATGAAATGTACTCTGTTACCATCATTAATAATTTTGTTGTATTTGTGTCTAGCTTCAGACACGAGCATGTTACAGTTATGTCTTAAAGAGTTGAAAACAATTAAGGATGATAAAAGAGTCACTTACAATTGATGTATCAAGTTTGGAAACGTGTGCACATTTCAGTGCAAGAAGCAAGACAAATAGTTCGGTGTGAAGGGTAGAGGCCCAGTTGTTTATACGGACTTCCCACTTGGTGTTTAATGTTCCAGTATGTACAGCAGCTTCTAGAAGCTGCATTCTAGTTTCAGGTCTTCTAGTAGGACTTATATCACAAAGGTCAGATTCTAGTATTCTACAGTTTATACTGTTGTTCCCTTGCAAGGGAGGTTAGGCCAGGCTAATAAGTTCTGGTCATTCCTAACAAGGGTCTTTTACACAAACTAGAAAACATACATTTGCTAGGAAGGTTAGTCTAAGGTAGTAGGTTCTAGTGCCTCTGCTCTAGCAAGACAGAGAGCAGTCCCATTTACTTGGGCAGAATGTTTGGGCAGAATGTTTGGGCAGAATGCTCTGTAGGTGGGTCTGGAAATTCTGCTCTGACCAAGATGTCATCTAGAGACGACTGTTTCCAAGCTAGAATTGAAGGTTGTAATGGGAAATAGCTGTAGGCTGGGTGCTCCTTGAAATTCTGCTCCATCCATGTCCTAAGCTTGTTGATCTGTCTGTAAGTTGTACAGGCCAAGGGAATGTACCTCACACAAAGCATCATTCTTGTCGAAGGTACAAAATTTTTTGTTCCACAGAAGGTCTTGTCTGTTGAGACGGGAAGGCCTAAAGTTCAGTTGGGCAGCAGATAGGTGCCTCTTGAATCCTTCCTTTTAAGGGGTGATGGTGGATCAGTAGGTAGAGCAGTTGGTTACTGTCTGTGTGGTCTGAGATTCAAGGCTTTGGTTGTCCAGATGAATGAAATATTAGCCATGGAATGATGGATGGCAATTTATATGACTAGGTCATAGCTCACCTAACACCCACATGCCAAAGCGGCACCCCACGGGGAGGCCGAAAGTTCCAGTTGGGCAGCAGATAAGCGCCTCTGGAATCCTTCCTTTAACCCTTAAACTGCTAAGGGGTTTTTTGGCCTGCAACACCGCCAGGTGCAACAACAAAAATTCCCAAAAATTCTTTCGTCTTATAAAAGTGTTCATGTGTGTGTTCCCTGATCACGGGGAAAAAAAATTGTAGGTGATATATTTTGGCCGCGATAGGGCGGGGAAGTCAGGCAAAAAAGAGGCGTTGACAAAGCCAGAGTCCTGCTTGATACCTGCATGATGGGGTTCTGGGAGTTGTTCTACTCTCCAAGCCCGGCCTGAGGCCAGGCTTGACTTGTGAGAGTTTGGTCCACCAGGCTGTTGCTTGGAGCAGCCCGCAGGCCCACATTACCCACCACAGCTTGGTTGGTCCGGCATGTTTTTTTGAAAACAGTCTAGTTTTCTCTTGAAGATGTCCACAGTTGTTCCGGCAATATTTCTTATAGTCGCTGGGAGGATGTTGAACAACAATGGACCTCTGATGTTTATACAGTGTTCTCTGATTGTGCCTATGGCACCTCAGCTCTTCACTGGTTCTATTCTGAATTTTCTTCCATATTGTTCACTCCAGTATGTTTTTATTTTACTGTGTAGATTTGGGACCTGGAACTCCAGTATTTTCCATGTGTATATTATTTGGTATCTCTCTCGTCTCCTTTCTGGTGAGTACATTTGGAGAGCTTTGAGATGATCCCAATAATTTAGATGCTTTATCGCGTCTATGTGTGATGTATATGTTCTCTGTATTCCCTCTATTTCAGCAATCTCTCCTGTTCTGAAGGGGAAAGTGAGTACTGAGCAGTACTCAAGACGGGATAACACAAGTGACTTGAAGAGTACAACCATTGTGATGGGATCCCTGAATTTGAAAGTTCTCGTAATCCATCCTATCATTTTTCTGGCTGCCGCAATATTTGCTTGGTTATGCTCCCTAAACGTTAGGTCGTTGGTCATCATTATTCCCAAATCCTTGGCATGCTGTTTTGAAAATATTGAGTTTGACTCTAATAAGAGGCCATTTATGAACTTAACTTTATTTCTTGACTTTGACTTTAGACCTTGTATGTTTGCAAATATGAATGATTGTCCATATTGTGTGTCACTTCTGGAAGGTTTTGGTAGTTCTTCCGTCTCTCTTCCCTGATCCAGGGTGTGCTGGTCTGGCAATGGTTTGTCCAGTTTTGGAGTTGGTACTGTGGAGTACCAACTGTGTAGTTGGGGGGTGTAGTATGTGTGGGCTTGACGAAACGTAGTCCAGTCTTGGGCATATTCCCCTCCCCAAGCGTACTCCTGCAACGTTTCTGCCTGTCTCTTCCTCCCTCTAGGTCTGCTTGCCTCTAAAAAAATTTCCTGGACTATTATATTGTATATAATATATATATTATAATATATATTATATACACCTCTCTCATATAGCGCTGTGTACCTCTCATTTGAAATCAGGGCAATGGTGATCATAGCAGTTCCTCTCATTCACTGAGAGTTTGCATAACTTAGGATGGAAATATCTACAATCCGTTCCAAAACGACATCTGCCTTACCTTACCTTGAGGTTACCTCCCTAAACGTTAGGTCGTTGGTCATCATTATTCCCAAATCCTTGGCATGCTGTTTTGAAAATATTGAGTTTGACTCTAATAAGAGGCCATTTATGAACTCAACTTTATTTCTTGACTTTGACTTTAGACCTTGTATGTTTGCAAATATGAATGATTGTCCATATTGTGTGTCACTTCTGGAAGGTTTTGGTAGTTCTTCCTTCTCTCTACCCTGATCCAGGGTGTGCTGGTGCCTTTCCCTAACATGTTTCGGCATTTCTGTGGGTGCATGAATGTGCATTCTGTGCCTCTGGTCCCATATTTGCACTGTCCTTTTGCATAATATCTGCAAATATTTTCATCTGTGCTTGTATTCTTATTGTTTGTATCCGTGTACGACTTGGCTACCTCTGTGTTTTTTTTGTTCCAACTTTCTCGTTTCCGCGTTCTTTTTCGGTATTTCCCTTATCTTTCTCCTTGTTGCTTTTGTCTTTCTCATTTGTGTTCTCGTCTTTCTCATTGTTTCTCTCCTTACTCCTATTACCAGTTTGCTCCTTCATTTTCATGTACCTTGACACAATGTCCTACATTACTAATTTGGCTCTCTAAACTCTCAGTCCCTTGGTTGTGTTCAGTGTTCGTTGCTGTCTTTATATACTCATACTCTGCATATATTTCTGGTAGCTTTTGTGTGAATTGTAGCCTATGTATTTCAGGAATGACATTCATTAGCTTGGTGATGTTTTCCCACATCTATCTATCATTGTGACAGTCAGAGGCAATCTGCTATGCCCCAGCTGGCAGGTGGGAGTTGCCACAAAGATATTATTACCTTATTATTTCAATGTCTCTAATTGATTTTTTCTTAGTTTTTTGCAGTAATATTATTCAATAGTGTGTAGTGTGATATGTGTAGTGTGTATGTGTTACAGTTATGTCTTAAAGAGTTGAAAACAATTAAGGATGATAAAAGAGTCACTTACAATTAATGTATCAAGTTTGGAAACGTGTGCACATTTCAGTGCAAGAAGCAAGACAAATAGTTCGGTGTGAAGGGTAGAGGCCCAGTTGTTTATACGGACTTCCCACTTGGTGTTTAATGTTCCAGTATGTACAGCAGCTTCTAGAAGCTGCATTCTAGTTTCAGGTCTTCTAGTAGGACTTATATCACAAAGGTCAGATTCTAGTATTCTACAGTTTATACTGTTGTTCCCTTGCAAGGGAGGTTAGGCCAGGCTAATAAGTTCTGGTCATTCCTAACAAGGGTCTTTTACACAAACTAGAAAACATACATTTGCTAGGAAGGTTAGTCTAAGGTAGTAGGTTCTAGTGCCTCTGCTCTAGCAAGACAGAGAGCAGTCCCATTTACTTGGGCAGAATGTTTGGGCAGAATGTTTGGGCAGAATGCTCTGTAGGTGGGTCTGGAAATTCTGCTCTGACCAAGATGTCATCTAGAGACGACTGTTTCCAAGCTAGAATTGAAGGTTGTAATGGGAAATAGCTGTAGGCTGGGTGCTCCTTGAAATTCTGCTCCATCCATGTCCTAAGCTTGTTGATCTGTCTGTAAGTTGTACAGGCCAAGGGAATGTACCTCACACAAAGCATCATTCTTGTCGAAGGTACAAAATTTTTTGTTCCACAGAAGGTCTTGTCTGTTGAGACGGGAAGGCCTAAAGTTCAGTTGGGCAGCAGATAGGTGCCTCTTGAATCCTTCCTTTTAAGGGGTGATGGTGGATCAGTAGGTAGAGCAGTTGGTTACTGTCTGTGTGGTCTGAGATTCAAGGCTTTGGTTGTCCAGATGAATGAAATATTAGCCATGGAATGATGGATGGCAATTTATATGACTAGGTCATAGCTCACCTAACACCCACATGCCAAAGCGGCACCCCACGGGGAGGCCGAAAGTTCCAGTTGGGCAGCAGATAAGCGCCTCTGGAATCCTTCCTTTAACCCTTAAACTGCTAAGGGGTTTTTTGGCCTGCAACACCGCCAGGTGCAACAACAAAAATTCCCAAAAATTCTTTCGTCTTATAAAAGTGTTCATGTGTGTGTTCCCTGATCACGGGGAAAAAAAATTGTAGGTGATATATTTTGGCCGCGATAGGGCGGGGAAGTCAGGCAAAAAAGAGGCGTTGACAAAGCCAGAGTCCTGCTTGATACCTGCATGATGGGGTTCTGGGAGTTGTTCTACTCTCCAAGCCCGGCCTGAGGCCAGGCTTGACTTGTGAGAGTTTGGTCCACCAGGCTGTTGCTTGGAGCAGCCCGCAGGCCCACATTACCCACCACAGCTTGGTTGGTCCGGCATGTTTTTTTGAAAACAGTCTAGTTTTCTCTTGAAGATGTCCACAGTTGTTCCGGCAATATTTCTTATAGTCGCTGGGAGGATGTTGAACAACAATGGACCTCTGATGTTTATACAGTGTTCTCTGATTGTGCCTATGGCACCTCAGCTCTTCACTGGTTCTATTCTGAATTTTCTTCCATATTGTTCACTCCAGTATGTTTTTATTTTACTGTGTAGATTTGGGACCTGGAACTCCAGTATTTTCCATGTGTATATTATTTGGTATCTCTCTCGTCTCCTTTCTGGTGAGTACATTTGGAGAGCTTTGAGATGATCCCAATAATTTAGATGCTTTATCGCGTCTATGTGTGATGTATATGTTCTCTGTATTCCCTCTATTTCAGCAATCTCTCCTGTTCTGAAGGGGAAAGTGAGTACTGAGCAGTACTCAAGACGGGATAACACAAGTGACTTGAAGAGTACAACCATTGTGATGGGATCCCTGAATTTGAAAGTTCTCGTAATCCATCCTATCATTTTTCTGGCTGCCGCAATATTTGCTTGGTTATGCTCCCTAAACGTTAGGTCGTTGGTCATCATTATTCCCAAATCCTTGGCATGCTGTTTTGAAAATATTGAGTTTGACTCTAATAAGAGGCCATTTATGAACTTAACTTTATTTCTTGACTTTGACTTTAGACCTTGTATGTTTGCAAATATGAATGATTGTCCATATTGTGTGTCACTTCTGGAAGGTTTTGGTAGTTCTTCCGTCTCTCTTCCCTGATCCAGGGTGTGCTGGTCTGGCAATGGTTTGTCCAGTTTTGGAGTTGGTACTGTGGAGTACCAACTGTGTAGTTGGGGGGTGTAGTATGTGTGGGCTTGACGAAACGTAGTCCAGTCTTGGGCATATTCCCCTCCCCAAGCGTACTCCTGCAACGTTTCTGCCTGTCTCTTCCTCCCTCTAGGTCTGCTTGCCTCTAAAAAAATTTCCTGGACTATTATATTGTATATAATATATATATTATAATATATATTATATACACCTCTCTCATATAGCGCTGTGTACCTCTCATTTGAAATCAGGGCAATGGTGATCATAGCAGTTCCTCTCATTCACTGAGAGTTTGCATAACTTAGGATGGAAATATCTACAATCCGTTCCAAAACGACATCTGCCTTACCTTACCTTGAGGTTACCTCCCTAAACGTTAGGTCGTTGGTCATCATTATTCCCAAATCCTTGGCATGCTGTTTTGAAAATATTGAGTTTGACTCTAATAAGAGGCCATTTATGAACTCAACTTTATTTCTTGACTTTGACTTTAGACCTTGTATGTTTGCAAATATGAATGATTGTCCATATTGTGTGTCACTTCTGGAAGGTTTTGGTAGTTCTTCCTTCTCTCTACCCTGATCCAGGGTGTGCTGGTGCCTTTCCCTAACATGTTTCGGCATTTCTGTGGGTGCATGAATGTGCATTCTGTGCCTCTGGTCCCATATTTGCACTGTCCTTTTGCATAATATCTGCAAATATTTTCATCTGTGCTTGTATTCTTATTGTTTGTATCCGTGTACGACTTGGCTACCTCTGTGTTTTTTTTGTTCCAACTTTCTCGTTTCCGCGTTCTTTTTCGGTATTTCCCTTATCTTTCTCCTTGTTGCTTTTGTCTTTCTCATTTGTGTTCTCGTCTTTCTCATTGTTTCTCTCCTTACTCCTATTACCAGTTTGCTCCTTCATTTTCATGTACCTTGACACAATGTCCTACATTACTAATTTGGCTCTCTAAACTCTCAGTCCCTTGGTTGTGTTCAGTGTTCGTTGCTGTCTTTATATACTCATACTCTGCATATATTTCTGGTAGCTTTTGTGTGAATTGTAGCCTATGTATTTCAGGAATGACATTCATTAGCTTGGTGATGTTTTCCCACATCTATCTATCATTGTGACAGTCAGAGGCAATCTGCTATGCCCCAGCTGGCAGGTGGGAGTTGCCACAAAGATATTATTACCTTATTATTTCAATGTCTCTAATTGATTTTTTCTTAGTTTTTTGCAGTAATATTATTCAATAGTGTGTAGTGTGATATGTGTAGTGTGTATGTGTTACAGTTATGTCTTAAAGAGTTGAAAACAATTAAGGATGATAAAAGAGTCACTTACAATTAATGTATCAAGTTTGGAAACGTGTGCACATTTCAGTGCAAGAAGCAAGACAAATAGTTCGGTGTGAAGGGTAGAGGCCCAGTTGTTTATACGGACTTCCCACTTGGTGTTTAATGTTCCAGTATGTACAGCAGCTTCTAGAAGCTGCATTCTAGTTTCAGGTCTTCTAGTAGGACTTATATCACAAAGGTCAGATTCTAGTATTCTACAGTTTATACTGTTGTTCCCTTGCAAGGGAGGTTAGGCCAGGCTAATAAGTTCTGGTCATTCCTAACAAGGGTCTTTTACACAAACTAGAAAACATACATTTGCTAGGAAGGTTAGTCTAAGGTAGTAGGTTCTAGTGCCTCTGCTCTAGCAAGACAGAGAGCAGTCCCATTTACTTGGGCAGAATGTTTGGGCAGAATGTTTGGGCAGAATGCTCTGTAGGTGGGTCTGGAAATTCTGCTCTGACCAAGATGTCATCTAGAGACGACTGTTTCCAAGCTAGAATTGAAGGTTGTAATGGGAAATAGCTGTAGGCTGGGTGCTCCTTGAAATTCTGCTCCATTGAAATTCTCCTTGAAAATTATATATTTATATAATGTGTAAACCATCACTATACTCAAAATTGTGGTGTGCATATTATTGATTCAATTATTATGTTCATAAAACAATAAGCAAATTGTTTTGCTGTTATTACACTATATACACAGGTTATATATAAATATCTGCATGTTTTGCTCACCATAATGAACCGCTAAGTTGGTATGGTGAGTCAAAAAAGCAACAAGGAGTGGCTGCCCCACCAGCCTGCCAGCCACTGATCGCCATTCCCTTCCTCACCTCCTCACTCGCCAACATTCTTCTCCCCACCATACTGTTTTTGCTTCTTTTCACTGTATACAGACGTTATATATAAGTATCTACATGTTTTGTTCACCATAACTGTACATCTAAGCTGGTATGATGAGTTGAGGCAATAAGAGACGTAACTACACACACACAGCTTGTGGTTGCCTCCCTCACTGGTTCAAGGCCAGACACACAGCTTGTGGTTGCCTCCCTCACTGGTTCAAGGCCAGACACACAGCTTGTGGTTGCCTCCCTCACTGGTTCAAGGCCAGACACACAGCTTGTGGTTGCCTCCCTCACTGGTTCAAGGCCAGACACACAGCTTGTGGCTGCCTCCCTCACTGGTTCAAGGCCAGACACACAGCTTGTGGTTGCCTCCCTCACTGGTTCAAGGCCAGACACACAGCTTGTGGTTGCCTCCCTCACTGGTTCAAGGCCAGACACACAGCTTGTGGTTGCCTCCCTCACTGGTTCAAGGCCAGACACACAGCTTGTGGCTGCCTCCCTCACTGGTTCAAGGCCAGACACACAGCTTGTGGTTGCCTCCCTCACTGGTTCAAGGCCAGACACACAGCTTGTGGTTGCCTCCCTCACTGGTTCAAGGCCAGACACACAGCTTGTGGTTGCCTCCCTCACTGGTTCAAGGCCAGACACACAGCTTGTGGCTGCCTCCCTCACTGGTTCAAGGCCAGACACACAGCTTGTGGTTGCCTCCCTCACTGGTTCAAGGCCACACACACCAATATTTCTCCCCCAACAGTACTGTTTGTGGTGTTATTACTCTATATATACACACACATTATATATAAGTACAAGGTCACCTCGGTTTACGAATTAATTCGTTCCTGGAGATGGTTCGTGACCCGAAAATTCGTAAACCGAAGTGGATTTCCCCATAAGAAATAATGAGAAATGAATTAATCTGTTCCTGACTCCCCAAAAACCTCACTTCAAAATAAATCTTATACCTAATTCACCCAAATCTTCATTACAAAGTATGTACAAGTTATTACTGGTTGATACCTTGTTGATGGGGTTCTGGGAGTTCTTCTACTCCCCAAGCCCGGCCCGAGGCCAGGCTTGACTTGTGAGAGTTTGGTCCACTAGGCTGTTGCTTGGAGCGGCCCGCAGGCCCACATACCCACCACAGCCCGGTTGGTCCGGCACTCCTTGGAGGAAACAATCTAGTTTCCTCTTGAAGATGTCCACTGTTGTCCCGGCAATATTTCTTATGCTCACTGGGAGGGTGTTGAACAACCGTGGACCTCTGATGTTTATACAGTGTCCTCTGATTGTGCCTATGGCACCCCTGTTCTTCACTAGTTCTATTCTGCATTTTCTTCCATGTCGTTCACTCCAGTATGTTGTTATTTTACTGTATAAATTTGGTACTTGGCCCTCCAGTATCTTCCACGTGTATATTATTTGATATATCTCTCATCTTCTTTCAAGTGCGTACATTTGGAGAGCTTTGAGACGATCCCAATAATTTAGGTGCTTTATTGTGTCTATGATGCTGTGTATGTTCTCTGTATTCCCTTTATTTCAGCAATCTCTCTAAATCTGAAGGGGAAAGTGAATGCTGAGCAGTACTCAAGACGGGACAGTACAAGTGATTTGTATAGTACAACCATTGTGATGGGCTTCCTGGAATTGAAAGTTCTCGTAATCTATCCGATCATTTTTCTGGCTGACGCAATATTTGTTTGGTTATGCTCTCTAAATGTTAGGTCGTCAGACATCATTATTTCCATATCCTTTACATGCTGCTTTCCTTCTATGGGCACATTTGATTGTGTTTTGTTCCCTGTATTATGTTTAAGGTCCTCATTTTTACCGTACCTGAGTACCTGGAATTTATCAGTTAAACATCATTTTTGTTGTTGCCCAGTCGAAAACTTTATTAATATTTGCTTGAAGTTTTTCAATGTCTTCAGCTGAGGTAATTTTCATGCTGATTTTTGTGTTATCAGCAAAGGATGATACGAAGCTGTGACTTGTATTTTTGTCTATATCTGATATGAGAATAAGGAAAAGCAGTGGTGCAAGGATTGTACCCTGATGAACAGAGCTTTTAACTGCACTTGGACTTGATTTTATTTGATTGTTACTCGTTGAGTCCTGTTTGACAGAAAACTGAGTATCCAGTGTCCTACTTTACCGGTTAATCCTATTGACCTCATTTTGTGTGCTATCACTTCATGGACACATTTATTGAAAGCCTTTGCGAAGTCTGTATATACCACATCAGCATTCTGTTTTTCTTCTAATGCTTCAATGACTTTGTCGTAGTGATCAAGTAGCTGTGAGAGGCACGATCTTCCTGCTCGAAATCCATGTTGGCCCTGGGTTGTGAAGATCATTGGTCTCCATGAAATTGGTAACCCTGACTCCTAATCACTCTCTCAAATACTTTTATTATGTGGGATGTTAGTACAAGGTCTTCCCTAGTATACAGACCCACTCCTCCATGTGACATGATTATTCTATCACACCTGTATAGGTTATATCCTGGAATCCAGATCTCACTGTCCAAGAATTTCCCTGCATGGGTTTCTGTGAAAGCTCCAAATACTGCATTTGACTCCGTACTTACTCCGACTCAGTATTTACCTTTACTGATGACTCCTGTTGGCATACTGAAGACTGTGAGGAGAGGGGAGAGGAGGAGGGGTGTTACTGTTTGGAAGGGGAGTTCCCTTCCATTATAACATCAGGCAGTGATGACTTCTCTTGGGTATATTCTCTGGCACGTTATGCCTGCATGCCACTAGGACCTGCTTCTGGCTCACTGCATAATTTTCTCCTTGTTTTTCTTGAAGATGGTTTTTCCCTTCTTTGGAACTCTAGTCTGCAGTGAGACATCCACATTGTCATTAATAAGATCAGTGCAAGATTGGCCTGCTAAAGCTTTATCTGGGCAATTCTTTTCAGCAAAACTTTGCAGTTCTTCCCATACTGCACAAAATTTCTTAATTTATGAGGAAGGGACATCCTCTACTGCCTCCTCCTCCTCCTCTGAAGACTTGTTGTACTGCCTAGCTAGTTCAACAACACGTGTACCATTTTTATGTTTACGAATGATCTCTTGTTTTTCCTCTATGGTCATTCACATGTGATTTCTTGCCTTGAACCTTACCACTGGCTTTCTTGGGACCCATGGCAAGATAGATAATAACAACTTTTATGCTCAAATAGCCAAATATCCAAAAAAACTGTAAATCCCTGTGAAGAATTCAGGCGGGATAGTCACTGGGCGCGAGGCACTGATAAACTGAGGTTCGATCGCCGTGCCACCACGCGCTAGGTCGGGCGTACGCGTATCAACAAACTCATATTCCGAGGTAAAGTTCATAACCTGATTCAAATTTTCTGAACAAATCAGGCTCGTAACCTGAAAAGTTCATAAACAGGGACGTTTGTAAACCGAGGTACCACTGTACTGTATCTACATGTTTTATTCACCATAATTGTACAAATACGTTGTATGGTGCCCAAAGACTATAGTGACCACCAGTACACAACATGACAGGTCATGCAGACGATGCCACCTCCCTCACCAAAATGGCTGCTCTCAACATACTCCTATTGCTGTTATTACACTCTATACACATGTTATATATAAGTATCTATATTTGTGTTCACTGTAGCGAACCACTAAACTGGTGTGTTAAGTCCAGTCAATAAAAGGTGGCCACACACAGTCAGAAGACGACGCCACCTCCCTCCCTCTCTCAGCATTACTCTTCCCACCATGGAGCACAGAGCTAAATATTACCACAATCCTGCTACTGTATCAGCTCGCTAATCCGGATTATACGGGAAAGACCCCCCCTCCCCAGCCAGATTATCACGTTAGCCGGATTATCACGTTTTCCGAATTAATTAACATACCTGTACTTTTTTCACCTCGGAGTCCAAAAGGAAACATTTCCAACAATTTTTATACCACACTCATGATTTGAATTGACACACTAATTAGTGTCTGGGCTGGGTGGGTGGTTAGCTGCCTGGCAGGTGGGTGAGCAGGCAGGTAGGTGGGTAGGCAGGTGGGTGAGCAGGCAGGTGGGTGAGCAGGCAGGTGGGTGAGCAGGCAGGTGGGTGAGCAGGCAGGTGGGTGAGCAGGCAGGTGGGTGAGCAGGCAGGTGGGTGAGCAGGCAGGTGGGTGAGTAGGCAGGTGGGTGAGTAGGCAGGTGGGTGGGTAGGCAGGTGGGTGAGCAGGCAGGTGGGTGAGCAGGCAGGTGGGTGAGCAGGCAGGTGGGTGAGTAGGCAGGTGGGTGAGCAGGCAGGTGGGTGGGTAGGCAGGTGGGTGAGCTGGCAGGTGGGTGGGTAGGCAGGTGGGTGAGCAGGCAGGTGGGTGAGCAGGCAGGTGGGTGAGCAGGCAGGTGGGTGAGCAGGCAGGTGGGTGGGTAGGCAGGCAGGGATAGTTGGGTTCAGGCAGGTAGGGTTTTAGATGGGATGATGTCAGGCAGATGGGCTTGGTGGGTGAACAGATAGATGGGGTGAACAAGTTCAAGCAGGCAAGTGGGTGGGTGAGCAGGCAGGTGGGTGAACAGGTAGGTGGGCTATCAGGCAGGTGGGCAAGCATGCAGGTGGGTAGGTGGGTGAACAGACAGGTGGGTGGGTGAGCAGGCAGGTGGGTGGGTTGGCAGGTCTGTGCAGGTAGGTGGGTGGGTGGGTGGGTTGGCAGGTGGGTAAGTGGGTGAGCAGGCAGGTGGGTTGTGTAATTACCGAAGTGTAATTACCTAAGTGTAGTTACAGGATGAGAGGTATGCTTGTGGTGTCCCGTCTCCCCAGCACTCTTTGTGTTACAGGATGAGAGGTATGTTTGTGGTGTCCCGTCTCCCCAGCACTCTTTGTGTTACAGGATGAGAGGTATGCTTGTGGTGTCCCGTCTCCCCAGCACTCTTTGTGTTACAGGATGAGAGGTATGCTTGAGGTGTCCTGTCTCCCCAGCACTCTTTGTGTTACAGGATGAGAGGTATGCTTGAGGTGTCCCGTCTCCCCAGCACTCTTTGTGTTACAGGATGAGAGGTATGCTTGTGGTGTCCCGTCTCCCCAGCACTCTTTGTGTTACAGGATGAGAGGTATGCTTGAGGTGTCCTGTCTCCCCAGCACTCTTTGTGTTACAGGATGAGAGGTATGCTTGAGGTGTCCTGTCTCCCCAGCACTCTTTGTGTTACAGGATGAGAGGTATGCTTGTGGTGTCCTGTCTCCCCAGCACTCTTTGTGTTACAGGATGAGAGGTATGCTTGAGGTGTCCTGTCTCCCCAGCACTCTTTGTGTTACAGGATGAGAGGTATGCTTGTGGTGTCCTGTCTCCCCAGCACTCTTTGTGTTACAGGATGAGAGGTATGCTTGAGGTGTCCTGTCTCCCCAGCACTCTTTGTGTTACAGGATGAGAGGTATGCTTGAGGTGTCCCGTCTCCCCAGCACTCTGTGTTACAGGATGAGAGGTATGCTCGTGGTGTCCCGTCTCCCCAGCACTCTTTGTGTTACAGGATGAGAGGTATGCTCGTGGTGTCCCGTCTCCCCAGCACTCTTTGTGTTACAGGATGAGAGGTATGCTCGTGGTGTCCCGTCTCCCCAGCACTCTTTGTGTTACAGGATGAGAGCTATGCTTGTGGTGTCCCGTCTCCCCAGCACTCTTTGTGTTACAGGATGAGAGGTATGCTTGTGGTGTCCCGTCTCCCCAGCACTCTTTGTGTTACAGGATGAGAGGTATGCTTGTGGTGTCCCGTCTCCCCAGCACTCTTTGTCATATAATGCTTTGAAATTACTGTCGGTTTAGGCCTTCACCACCTACTCACCTAAATGTTCCAACCGTCTACCACTCTGTTTACAAAAGTGAATTTTCTTATATTTCTCCGGCAGCTTTGTTTCGTTAGTTTAAATCTATGACCTCTTGTCTTGAAGTTCTGGGTCTTGGGAATTCTTGCCTATCAATTTTATCAATTCCTGTTACTATTTTGTACGTAGTGATTATATCGCCTCTTTTCCTTCTATCTTTTAGTTTTTGCATACTTAATGCTTCTAACCTCTCCTTGTAGCTCTTGTCCTTCAGTTCTGGGAGCCACTTAGTGGCATGTCTTTGCACCTTTTCCAGTTTGTTGATGTGCTTCTTCAGATATGGGCACCATACAACCACTGCATATTCCAGCTTTGGTCTAATAAAAGTCATGAACAATTTCTTCAGTATTTCTCCATCCATGTATTTAACCCTTAAACTGCGCATGGCGTATATATACGCCATGAGTAACATGTCCCACGGTGTGCATGGTGTATATATACGCCATAGATTGCCAGGCATGAGCGAACAACATTGCTGTTTAGCTTGTGACCACAGCATTGCTGAAAAATGTCAAAATAAATATATAACTGCTATTATTTAACGATGATAGTATTACAGATGACTCCTGACTGTGATAAAAATGGCCAGGATTGTGATAATAGCAGGATTGTTGTGATAATTAGCGCTGTGGGAGGAGTGATCCTGAGGGACGGAGGGAGATGGCATCGTTTACTGACTGTGTGGCCACCTGTTATTGTCTGCATTCACCATACCAGGTCAGTGATTCTCTATGGTGAACACAAATGTAGATACTTATATATATAATGTGTGTATTAGTGTAATAACAGCAAAAGGATTATGTTGGGAGGAGCCATTAGGGTGACAGAGGTGGCGTCGTCTGCATGACTTGTCTGGCTGTGTGGAGGGTGGCCACTATGCTCTTTGGGAATCCTACAAGCTTAGGTGTACAGTTAAGGTGCATACAACATGTAGATATTTATATATACACACTTTATATATAATGTGTGTATATAGTGTAATAACACTGCAATTGTATTGTTGGGGAGAAATTTAATGTGTGACCTTGAATGAGTGAGGGAGGCAGGTGGTAGCTGACTGTGTGTAGCGACGACTCTTAGTGCCTGAACTAACTATATCAGCTTAGTTGTACAGTTGTTGAACAAAATATATAAGTACAGTGGTACCTCGCATAACGAATTTAATCCGTTCCATGTTCGTCATGTGAAACGGACGTCATACAAAACGAGTGTCCCCCATATAACCAGTGTGATGCACTGTGTTTATTGTGAAATACCCCCAGAGTGCATGACATCAAATGTTCCCCAAAATATCATTTTTCTTTGCATAATGATAAATTACCGTCCCTGAACATGTCTATGTAAAAATAATTACCAAATTCCACTTACTTTGGCTGTGAGGGCGTGGACAAGGTGCGCTGTGACGTCATCAGGGGCTGGTGGCCCGTGTGTAAAGCTCCCAGACACGGTCGCGCAGGCCATTCAAGCACCGCGTGTTGCCACAAATATATTTTCAAATATTTTTTCTATGCATTTCCAATGCGGTTTTATTTGTTTCTTTTATCGTATATGATGCATATTTGTGACCTTTACAATATGTATACAGTAGAATGTTTATAATTTTCCATGGAACTGTGATACATGTGTCAGTAATGTGTCCACAATAAATGTTTATTGTCACAATATTACGTGGTAAAAATTCACTAAAATTACAATATGTATAGTTTCACATACTATATACACAGTAACACACTGTATTACACACTCAGTACTTTGGAGGTGAGTAATAGTCAACGAAGTAGTCCATGGTACACAGCACGACTTTGCTCTCCTTGCACCAGCTACAGATAGATTTTCGATCCTGTTTCATCGTTCTGCGTGCTTGCAAATAACACACTCGTGTGCACCCTTGGCTTTAGTACTTGTAGGTGGTATGTAGCCAAGCTTGTAAAGCATAAGGTAGTATTGAAACGATTATAGGAAAAGCTCAATTTGTAAGGTAGTCTTGAAAAGATCGCTTTGTAAGGTCCCACACAGGAAGAGATTCAGCTAGCCTCAAAGAGTGTCCATCAGTCAGGAAGAGATTCAGGTATTCTTGAAAATATCAATGAACAACACCACCATGGAAGCCGCTAACACTTCATCTATGCTACTTGTATCAGATGCATCATCACTGAACGCAGAAAACGATTCATCTATGTATCATCTATATAAATTTGAGATGGCAAGGGTGGGGCTCAGAGCTACAACTGGATACGCTCGCTGTATCATCCTCATAGGTGCTGTATCACTGGCATCCGACCGTTGTGTTAAGCCCTTATTGCGCCTAGCTTCACCAATGTTATGACCCTTATGTTCTTCAAACAATAGGGTCTGAATTGCACCGACTGAGCGCAGTCTTTCAACACCGTGTGGGACAGGTGTTTGAGAGCCAGAGGCGCGTGTGCCACAAATGGTTGCTCACGCAGTACTAACCCAGCCAGCAGCCCTTGTCTTTCATATTCGTTATAGGAAAAGGTTCGTTCAGTGTTTGTTGGGTAGGCTGCTCCATTATGACAATCTTTCTTTGTTTCAAATGTGTTCCATTTGTTTTGTATTTGTTACTTACGTCTCAATAATGGAGCAGCCTACCCGACAAACACTGAACGAACCTTTATGGCATTTGTCCATTTTTCAAATTGTTTCAACAGTTCTTTTATTTTTTCGTTTTTTTTTTATTTAAGAAACATGGAGCAGCCTACCTGCCGAACACCGAACGAACCTTTTTGACATTTGTTGTATATCAGACATTTCATTTCTTTTTTCCTACAAAAACGTCAATGCTTTGCAACATCTCAGCAGTCACCCTTTTATATCCCAGCATCATTAGCATCTTTAAACAAGAACAACATAATTTATGTGCATCGTCGGAGGCGTCTAAGAATGTGCAAGAAGCAGCGCGCCCCCACCGCGTGGTGCTGACGTTACTCAAACCAGCGTTCGTCATGCGGGACGATTTGACGCCGATCGGGCCGTTCGTTACCCAAAATGTTCGTCTTTTGGGGCGATCGTTATGCGAGGTACCACTGAATGGAACCTCTATTAACGAGTTTAATCCGTTCTGGCACCGAGTTCGTTATCTGGAAAACTCGTCTTAAGAAACAAATTTCCCCATTTAAAATAAAGGAAATAAATTTAATCCGTTCCACTCCCAAAAACATCCATACTTGTATGACATTTTTTTATGTAAATATAATACTGCACATGTAATTATAAATGTTTTGTTATACTGTTTTAATGTTTACCTTATGAAGAGTAGTTGCTGGCTTGAGGGAGACAATGGGGAGGTGGGAAGGAGGAGAGGGGTTATGGTGTGGAAGGAGAATCCACCTTTGAGTCAGGCGGATTCTCTCTTCTTGGGAATTTCACCCAAATTTCATTTCAAATGTCACACAAGGATGCGTTAGACCAGCACCAAATAAAAAACTACGTCGATTGCACTCGTGTCAACAACACAATGGTCTTACCACGAAGATACAATACAATGCCTTTCTCCCAAATAGGCTATGTGGCTATTAGAGAAAACGGAAATTTCATGGCAAACATGTTTATACTATCCCCAAGTCGATCGGATAAGAATTAGATTTTATAGAAGTATTTGCTCAAATGACACTTGAGCGTGGTGTTTGGGTGCATTCAAGAGAAAAAAGTGTGTCACGTTCAAGCGACATATACCTGCGAAAGTGATAACACTTTCACAAAGTGTTATCACAAAGTGATAAGTTAATTAAACATTTTCACACACTGGGTTGTCACTGCTTTATCAGAGCAGCTTTTCCAAGAACGCATTCACCTTTTCAAACATTCCCAACACTTCCCTGATCTCAGTGGAAGAGGCAACATCCTCCCTTACCTCCTTATTCCCTTACTAATGGTGTAAATTGTTGATGAGGACCTGCCATACTCCCTTGTGAGATCAGTCACACAGACACCACACTCATGCTTTGCTATAATTTCCTTCTTCAAATCCACAGTAATTGTGTCTTTCTTCCTCTTGAAAACACTATCTTTAGCAAGCAGCTTCTTTGGCGACATCGTGTGTTACAAATTGTAGTCACAAAACCACTAAAAACACAAAGAAAAGCGCAAATAAATCCAAAGGGATGCTTGTCGTGTGCGATACAACAACAACACTGGCGTCGGAGGCGTCCAAGAATTTGCGAGAACCCGCGAGACGCTAGGAAGCACCATGTGGTTTTGCTCGTTAATAGAGGTGAAGCTCGTCAATAGAGACAAATTTGCTGCGAGTGGCTCGCTCGTTACTGGAAATGCTCGTTAATGGAGCCGCTCGTTAATCGAGGTTCCACTGTACTTATATATAACATCTGTATATAGTGAATAAAATAAAATACAGGATGGTGGGAGGAGAAAGTGGGCGCGTGAGGCATTGTTGAGGGAGTGAGGGAGGGTGGGGTGACAGCACGCTGGACTTGTGATCTTGTGGTCCTGGGTTCGATCCCAGGTGCCGGCGAGAAACAATGGGCAGAGTTTCTTTCACCCTATGCCCCTGTTACCTAGCAGTAAAATAGGTACCTGGGTGTTAGTCAGCTGTCACGGGCTGCTTCCTGGGGGTGGAGGCCTGGTCGAGGACCGGGCCGCGGGGACACTAAAAAAGCCCCGAAATCATCTCAAGATAACTTCAAGATAACCTACTTATATATAACCTGTGTATATAGTGTAAAAACAGCAAAACTATTTGTTTATTGTTTTATGAACATAATAATTGAATCACTAATAAGCACACCATACTTTTGAGTATAGCGATGATTCACCCCTTTTATTATATAAATATATCACAATACACACTTTTGAATAATATTACTGCAAAAAAAAAACTAAGAAAATATTTGAGACATTGAAATAATTAGGTAATAATATCTTTGTGGCAACCCCCACATGTCAGCTCGGGTGAGGCTGACTGGCTCTGACGACCGCTCTGTCAACGCCCACTTTTTGCCAGACTTCCTCGTCCTATTGCGCCCAAAATATGCCACCTACGATTTTTTTTTTATTTTTCCTGTGCTCAGGGAACACAAATTAACATTTTTAGAAGATGAAATTATTTTGTTAGAATTTTGTTTTTTCTTGCGCGCATGTGTAAATCTCCTCAGGACCCCCTTAGCAGCTTAAGGGTTAAAAGCAATTCAGAAGTTAGAAAGGGTAGCATAGGCTCCCCGCACAATGTTCTTAATGTGGTCCTCAGGTGATAGTTTTCTATCTAGAACCACCCCTAGGGGCCTCGTAGCCTGGTGGATAGCGCGCAGGACTCGTAATTCTGTGGCGCGGGTTCGATTCCCGCACGAGGCAGAAACAAATGGGCAAAGTTTCTTTCACCCTAAATGCCCCTGTTACCTAGCAGTAAATAGGTACCTGGGAGTTAGTCAGCTGTCACGGGCTGCTTCCTGGGGGTGGAGGCCTGGTCGAGGACCGGGCCGCGGGGACACTAAAAAGCCCCGAAATCATCTCAAGATAACCTCAAGATAACCCCTAGATCCCTTTCTTTGTCAGAATTCTTTAAAGATTTCTCATATAATTTATAGGTTGCTGGGGTCTATGTTCTCTAATTCCACATTCCATAACATGGCATTTATTCACATTAAATTCCATTTGCCAAGTGGGGCTCCATATACTTATTTTATCTAGGTCTTCTTGAAGGGCATGACAATTATCTAGGTTTCTTATCTTCCCCATTATCTTAGCATCATCAACAAACATGTTCATATAATTCTGTATTCAATCTGGTAGATCGTTTATGTAGACAATGAACATTATCAGTGAAAGAACTGAACCCTGTGGTACTCCACTTGAGACATTCCTCCAAATCGATACATTGCCTCTGATTACGGTCCACATTTTTCTATTAGGAAATTCTCCATCCGTGTTAGAAGCTTACCTGTCACCCCTCCAATATGTTCCAGTTTCCAGAACAACCTCTTATGGGGAACTGTCAAAAGCCATTTTTAGGTCCAGATTGATGCACTCAACCCAACCATTTCTTTCCTGTAAAATCTGTGTGTCTCAATCATAGAAACTGAGTAAATTCGTTACATAGGATCTTCTAGATCGAAAACCATACTGTCTGTCTGATTTTATATTGTTTTTCTCCAGGTGTTCTAACCATTTAATTTTAATTATTTTGTCCAATATTTTGACTATTACACTTGTCAATGATACCGGTCTATAATTGAAGGGGTCTTTCCTGCTGCCATTTTTGTAGATTGGAACTATGTTAGCCTTTTTCCACACATCAGCTACAACTCCTGTACACAGGGATGCCTGAAAAATCAGTTGAAGTGGAATGCTGAGCTCAGGTGCACATTCTCTCAGAATCCATGGTGAATCTCCATCTGGACTAACTGCTTTGTTCTTACTTAGCTCCTTTAGCATTTTTTGACCGACTCCCTCTCTCCCTGACCGACTCCCTCCCTCCCTCTTTTCCCTTCCTTCCTGATTCCCTCCCTCCCTCCCTCTTTTCCCTTCCTTCCTGATTCCCTCCCTCCCTCCCTGACCGACTCACTCCCTCCTTCCCTTCCTGACTGACCCACTCCCTCCTTCCCTTCCTGACCGACTCCCTCCCTCCCTACCTTCCTGACCGACTCCCTCCCTTTCCGACCGACTCCCTCCCTCCTTCCCTCTCTGACCTACTCCCTCCCTCCTTACCTTCCTGACCGACTCCCTCCCTCCTTCCCTTCCTGACTGACTCCCTCCCTCTCTGACCGACTCCCTCCCTCCCTGACCGACTCCCTCCCTCCTTCCCTGACCGACTCCCTCCCTCCCTTCCCTCCCTCCCTCCCTCCCTCCCTCCCTACCTTCCTGACCGACTCCCTCCCTCCCTTCCTTTCTGACCGACTCCCTCCCTCCTTCCCTTCCTGACCGACTCCCTCCCTCCTTCCCTTCTTGACCGACTCCCTCCCTTCCTGACCGGCTCCCTCCCTACCTTCCTGATCGACTCCCTCCCTCCCTTCCTGACCGACTCCCTCCCTCCCTACCTTCCTGATCGACTCCCTCCCTCCCTTCCTGACCGACTCCCTCCCTCCTTCCCTTCCTGACTGACTCCCTCCCTCCCTGACCGACTCCCTCCCTCTTCCCTGACCGACTCCCTCCCTCTTCCCTGACCGACTCCCTCCCTCCCTTCCCTCCCTCCCTCCCTGACTTACTTCCTCCCTCCTTCCCTCCCTGACCTACTCTCTCCCTCCTTCCCTCCCTGACCAACTCCCTCCCCCCTTCCCTTCCTGACCGACTCCCTCCCTCCTTCCCTCCCTGACCTACTCCCTCCCTCCCTCCCTCCCTCCCTGACCTACTCCCTCCCTCCCTCCCTCCCTTCCTGACCTACTCCCTCCTTCCCTCCCTGACCTACTCCCTCCCTCCTTCCCTCCCTGACTGACTCCTTCCTCCCTTCCCTCCCTGACCTCCTCCCTCCTCCCTTCCCTCCCTGACCGACTCCCTCCCTCCTTCCCTCCCTGACCGACTCCCTCCTCCCTTCCCTCCCTGACCGACTCCCTCCCTCCTTCCCTCCCTGACCTACTCCCTCCCTCCTTCTGTTCCTGACCGACTCCCTCCATCCTTCCCTTCTTGACCTACTCCCTCCCTCCTTCCCTCCCTGACCGACTCCCTCCCTCCCTCTCTCCCTTCCTGACCGACTCCCTCCCTCCTTCCCTCCCTGACCTACTCCCTCCCTCCTTCTGTTCCTGACCGACTCCCTCCATCCTTCCCTTCTTGACCTACTCCCTCCCTCCTTCCCTCCCTGACCGACTCCCTCCCTCCCTCTCTCCCTTCCTGACCGACTCCCTCCCTCCTTCCCTCCCTGACCGACTCCCTCCCTTCCCTCCCTGACCGACTCCCTCCCTCCTTCCCTCCCTGACCTACTCCCTCCCTCCTTCCGTTCCTGACCGACTCCCTCCATCCTTCCCTTCTTGACCTACTCCCTCCCTCCTTCCCTCCCTGACCGACTCCCTCCCTCCCTCCCTCCCTCCCTCCCTCCCTCCCTCCCTGACCGACTCCCTCCCTCCCTGACCGACTCCCTCCCTCCCTCCCTGACCGACTCCCTCCCTCCCTGACCGACTCCCTTCCTCCCTCCCTGACCGACTCCCTCCCTCCTTCCCTGACCGACTCCCTCCCTCTTTCCCTTCTTGACCGACTCCCTCCCTCTTTCCCTTCCTGACCGACTCCTTCCCTCTCTCCCTCCCTGACTGACTCCCTCCCTCCTTCCATTCCTGACCGACTCCCTCCCCTCCCTTCCTGACCGACACCCTCCCTCCCTTCCTGACCGACTCCCTCCCTCCCTTCCTGACCGACTCTCTCCCTCCTTTCCTGACCGACTCCCTCCCTCCCTTCCTGACCGACTCCCTCCCTGACTGACGCCCTCCCTCCTTCCCTTCCTGACCGACTTCCTCCCTCCCTTCCTGACCGACTCCCTCCCTCCCTTCCTGACCGACACCCTCCCTCCCTTCCTGACCGACTCCCTCCCTCCCTTCCTGACGACTCTCTCCCTCCCTTCCTGACGACTCTCTCCCTCCCTTCCTGACCGACTCCCTCCCTCCCTTCCTGACCGACTCCCTCCCTGACTGACGCCCTCCATCCTTCCCTTCCTGATCGACTCCCTCCCTCCTTCCCTTCCTGATCGACTCCCTCCCTCCTTCCCTTCCTGATCGACTCCCTCCCTCCCTCCCTTCCTGATCGACTCCCTCCCTCTCTTCCTGACCGACTCCCTCCCTCCCTTCCTGACCGACTCCCTCCCTCCCTCCCTTCCTGACCGACTCCCTCCCTCCCTCCCTTCCTGACCGACTCCCTCCCTCCTTCCCTTCCTGACCGACTCCTTCCCTCCCTTCCTGACCGACTCCCTCCCTCCCTCCCTTCCTGACCGACTCCCTCCCTCCCTCCCTTCCTGACCGACTCCCTTCCTCCCTCCCTTCCTGACCGACTCCCTCCCTCCTTCCCTTCCAGACTGACTCCCTCCCTCCCTTCCTGACCGACACCCTCCCTCCCTCCCTTCCTGACCGACTCCCTCCCTCCCTTCCTGACCGACTCCCTCCCTTCTTCCCTTCCTGACCGACACCCTCCCTCCCTCCCTTCCTGACCGACTCCCTCCCTCCCTCCCTGACCGACTCCCACCCTCCCTCCCTCCCTCCCTCCCTCCCTGACCGACTCCCTCCCTCCTTCCCTTCCTGACTGACTTCCTCCCTCCCTTCCTGATCGACTCCCTCCCTCCTTCCCTTCCTGATCGACTCCCTCCCTCCCTTCCTGACCGACTCCCTCCCTCCCTTCCTGACCGACTCCCTCCCTCCCTTCCTGACCGACTCCCTCCCTTCCTGACCGACTCCCTCCCTCCCTCCCTCCCTTCCTGACCGACTCCCTCCCTCCCTTCCTGACCGACTCCCTCCCTCCCTCCCTTCCTGACCGACTCCCTCCCTCCCTCCCTTCCTGACCGACTCCCTCCCTCCCTCCCTTCCTGACCGACTCCTTCCCTCCCTTCCTGACCGACTCCCTCCCTCCCTCCCTTCCTGACCGACTCCCTCCCTCCCTCCCTTCCTGACCGACTCCCTCCCTCCCTCCCTTCCTGACCGACTCCCTCCCTCCCTCCCTTCCTGACCGACTCCCTCCCTCCCTCCCTTCCTGACCGACTCCCTCCCTCCTTCCCTTCCTGACCGACTCCCTCCCTCCCTTCCTGACCGACACCCTCCCTCCCTCCCTTCCTGACCGACTCCCTCCCTCCCTTCCTGACCGACTCCCTCCCTTCTTCCTTTCCTGACCGACACCCTCCCTCCCTCCCTTCCTGACCGACTCCCTCCCTCCCTTCCTGACCGACTCCCTCCCTCCCTCCCTGACCGACTCCCTCCCTCCCTCCCTCCCTCCCTCCCTCCCTCCCTGACCGACTCCCTCCCTCCTTCCCTTCCTGACTGACTTCCTCCCTCCCTTCCTGATCGACTCCCTCCCTCCTTCCCTTCCTGATCGACTCCCTCCCTCCCTTCCTGACCGACTCCCTCCCTCCCTTCCTGACCGACTCCCTCCCTCCCTTCCTGACCGACTCCCTCCCTCCCTCCCTTCCTGACCGACTCCCTCCCTCCCTTCCTGACCGACTCCCTCCCTCCCTCCCTTCCTGACCGACTCCCTCCCTCCCTTCCTGACCGACTCCCTCCCTCCCTCCCTCCCTTCCTGACCGACTCCCTCCCTACCTTCCTGACCGACTTCCTCCCTCCCTTCCTGACCGACTCCCTCCCTCCCTACCTTCCTGACCGACTTCCTCCCTCCCTTCCTGGCCGACTCCCTCCCTTCCTGACCGACTCCCTCCCTCCCCTTCCTGACCGACTCCCTCCCTCCCTCTTTTCCTGATCGACTCCCTCCTTCCCTTCCTGACCGACTCCCTCCCTCCCTCCCTTCCTGACCGACTCCCTCCCTCCCTCCCTTCCTGACCGACTCCCTCCTTCCCTTCCTGACCGACTCCCTCCCTCCCTTCCTGACTGACTCCCTCCCTCTCTTCCTGATCGACTCTTTCCTTCCCTTCCTGACCGACTCCCTCCCTTCCTGACCGACTCCCTCCCTCCCTTCCTGACTGACTCCCCTTCCTGACTGACTCCCTCCCTTCCTGACCGACTCCCTCCCTCTCTTCCTGATCGACTCCCTCCTTCCCTTCCTGACCGACTCCCTCCCTCCTTCCCTTCATGACCGACTCCCTCCCTCACCGACTCCCTCCCTCCCTTCCTGACTGACTCCCTCCCTCCCTGAGAGGGAGCCACTGGGGCTTGTCCAGGAGGAGTCATTTCATTGCATTCAATGTTGGAATTTTTCACACACTATGGTACTGTATATTGCATCTTTCTGGAAGAGTGTGAAAGAGCTTGGCAGCTGGTCGGAAGAGTCTGCAGGGTCCTGGCGTCTGACAGCTGACTAGACAGCGCTTCGGATTCGTAGTCCTGAGGTTCCGGGTTCGATTCCCGGTGGAGGCATAGAAAAATGGGCAAAAAGTTTCTTTCACCTGATGCACCTGTTACCTAGCAGTAAAGAGGTACCTGGGAGGTAGACAGCTGGTACAGGTTGCTTCCTCGGGGTGTGTAACAAAATGGAGGCCTGGTCGAGGACCGGGCGGTGGGGACGCTAAGCCCCGAAATGATGTTAAGATAACCTCCTTGAGATTACCTTGAGGTGCTTCCGGGGCTTAGCGGCCCGGTCGTCGATCAGGCCTCCTGGTTGCTGGACTGATCAACCAGGCTGTTAGACGTGGCTGCTCGCAGCCTGACATATGAGTCACAGCCTGGTTGATCAGGTATCCTTTGGAGGTGTTTGTCAAGTTCGCTCTTGAACACTGTGAGGGGTCTGCCAGTTATTCCCCTTATGTGTAGTGGCAGCGTGTTGAACAGTCTCGGGCCTCTGATGTTGATAGAGTTCTCTCTCAGAGTACCTGTTTCACTTCTGCTCTTCAACGAAGGTATTCTGCACATCCTGCCATGCCTTCTGGTCTCATGTGATGTTATTTCTGTGTGCAGGTTTAAGACCAGCCCCTCAATTATTTTCCACGTATAGATTATTATTTATCTCTCCCGTCTGCGCTCAAGGGAAAACAGATTTAGGCTCTTTAGTCGGTCCCAGTAGTTTAGATGTTTTACCGAGTGGATTCTAGCAGTAAGGGATCTCTGCACGCTCTCTAGGTCAGCAATTTCTCCAGCTTTGAAAGGGGCTGTCATTGTGTAGCAGTACTCGACTCTAGAGAGCACAAGCGTTTTGAAAAGTATCATCATCGGTACAGCATCTCTAGTGTGAAAAGTTCTTGTTATCCAACCTGTCATTTTTCTTGCAGTTGTGACTGCAACTTTATTATGTTCTTTAACCCTCAAACCGCTAAGGGCCCAAATGGAATTCACACCCACTTTACCTTGAGGTTACCTTGAGGTGCTTCCGGGGCTTAGTGTCCCCGCGGCCCGGTCGTCGACCAGGCCTCCTGGTTGCTGGACTGATCAACCAGGCTGTTAGACGCGGCTGCTCACAGCCTGACGTATGAGTCACAGCCTGGTTGATCAGGTATCCTTTGGAGGTGCTTATCCAGTTCTCTCTTGAACACTGTGAGGGGTCGGCCAGTTATGCCCCTTATGTGTAGTGGAAGCGTATTGAACAGTCTCGGGCCTCTGATGTTGATAGAGTTCTCTCTCAGAGTACCTGTTGCACCTCTGCTTTTCAACGGGGGTATTCTGCACATCCTGCCATGCCTCCTGGTCTCATGTGATGTTATTTCTGTGTGCAGATTTGGGACCAGCCCCTCAATTATTTTCCACGTGTAAATTATTATGTATCTCTCCCGCCTGCTCAAGGGAGTACAGATTTAGGCTCTTTAGTCGGTCCCAGTAATTTAGATGTTTTACTGAGTGGATTCTAGCAGTAAAGGATCTCTGCACGCTCTCCAGGTCAGCAATTTCTCCAGCTTTGAAAGGGGCTGTCGTTGTGCAGCAGTACTCTACTCTAGAGAGCACAAGCGTTTTGAAAAGTATCATCATCGGTATAGCATCTCTAGTGTGAAAAGTTCTTGTTATCCAACCTGTCATTTTTCTTGCAGTTGTGACGGCTACTTTATTGTGTTCTTTAAAGGTAAGGTCTTCCGACACGAGTACACCCAGATCCTTTACATTGCCTTTTCGTTCTATGTTATGATTTGCCTGAGTTTTGTACGTGGTTTCTGTTTTTATATTTTAAATTTTTCCGTAGCGCATGAGCTGGAACTTATCCTCGTTAAACACCATATTATTTTCTGTAGCCCATAGAAAGACCTGATCTACATCTGATTGGAGGTTTGCCGTGTCCTCTATGTTGCCAACTCTCATGAAAATCCTAGTGTCATCTGCAAAGGATGATACAGTGCTATAGGTTGTGTTCTGGTCTATGTCCGATATGAGGATGAGAAAAAGTACTGGAGCAAGCACAGTACCCTGGGGGACTGAGCTCTTCACGGTTGATGGGCTGGATTTTATTTTGTTGACTATTACACATTGGGTTCTGTTATTCAGGAAATTGTAGATCCATCTGCCTATTTTCCCGGTAATTCCTTTTGAACGCATTTTATGTGCAATAACACCATGGTCACATTTATCAAAGGCTTTTGCGAAAATCTGTGTAAATTACATCAGCATTTTGTTTGTCTTCCATAGCATCTAATGACCACAGGCGCAAAAAAAAAAAAAAAAAAAAAAAAAAAAAAAAAATTCTTTCGTCTTATAGAAGTGTTCATTTTTGTTTCCTGATCACGGACAAAATAACAAAAAATTCGTAGGTGGCATATTTTAGCCGCAATAGGGTAGGGAAGTGTAGCAAAAAAAGGGGTGTTGACAGAGCCTTCGCCAGACGAGGTCTACTCCGCTCGAGCTGTCAGGCGGCAGTTGCCACAAATATATTATTACCTAATTATTTCAATGTCTCTGATTTTTTTCTTAGTTTTTTTGCAGTAATATTATTCCGTACAGTGAATTGTGGTATATTTATATAATAAAATGTGTGAACCATCGCTGTACTCAAAATTATGATGTGCATATTAGTGATTCAATTATTATGTTCATAAAACAATAAACAAATAGTTTTGCTGTTGTTACACTATATACACAGGTTATGTATAAGTATCTGCATGTTTGTTTACCATAACGAACTACTAAGTTGGTCTTGTGAGTCAAAAAGCAACGAGGAGTGAGCGCTACACACTGCAACTCCCTCCCTCAACACCACCTCACTCGCCCTCATTCTCCTCTCACAATACTGTTTTTGCATATATTCACTATACACAGACTTTATATATACGTATTTACATGTTTTGTTCACCATAACTGTACATCTAAGCTTGTATGGTGAGTAAAGGCACAAAGACTTAGCTACTCACACACTCAGCTGGTCGGCGGCCGCCCTCAAGGCCAGATGCACTAATATTTCTCCAACAATATTGTTTGTGGTGTTATTATGCTATATACACACATTATATATAAGTATCAACCTGTTTTATTCACCATACCTGTACAAATAAGCTGGTATGGTGCCCAAAGACCATAGTGGCCACCAGTAAACAACATGACAAATCGTGCAGACGAGGTATCTCCCTCACCAAAATGGCGGCTCCCAACCTACTCCTGTCGCTGTTATTACACTCTATACACACGTTATTTATAAGTATCTACATTTGTGTTCACCATAGCGAACCACTAAGCTGGTATGGTGAGTGCAGTCAATAAATGGTGGCCACACAGTCAGAAGACAACGCCACAGCCCTCCCTCCACAGACTTACTCCTCCCTCCATGGAGCACAGCGCTAAATATCACCACAATCCTGCTATAATCAGAATCCTGGTCAGTTTTATCACTGTCAGGGGGCTTCAGTAATACTATCACTGCTAAATAATAGCAGTATCATATATATTACGCCATTTGTAGGCGATGCTGTGGTCACAAGCTGAACAGCGGTGCTGTGAGCTCGTGCTGCGTTCGCCAGCCTTGGTGGCTTGCTCAATACTGACGCTCTAACACCTAAGAATGTTGGCCTGGGTTTTTTTCTAGGTGGCATCTGGCAATTATCGGTTGTGGCTGTACTATAGCTGCCCCTATCCCAGGCGGGGCGTTTAAATTATAGCGCTTGACACGAAATCATATATATATGATGTGTGCGGTTTCGGTTTTGTCACTGATATCATATATATATGATTTGCGCGGTTTAAGGATTAAAGGTAAGGTCTTCCGACATGAGTACACCCAGATCCTTAACATTGCCTTTTCGTTCTATGTTATGAATTTGCCTGAGTTTTGTAAGTGGTTTCCCTTTTTATATTTTCACTTTTTCCGTAGTGCATGAGCTGGAACTTATCTTTGTTAAACACCATATTATTTTCTGTAGCCCATAGAAAGACCTGATCTACATCTGATTGAAGGTTTGCCGTGTCCTCTATGTTGCCTACTCTCATGAAGATCCTAGTGTCATCTGCAAAGGATGATACAGTGCTATAGGTTGTGTTCTTGTCTATGTCCGATATGAGGATGAGAAAAAGTACTGGAGCAAGCACAGTACCCTGGGGGACTGAGCTCTTCACAGTTGATGGGCTGGATTTTATTTTGTTGACTATTACACATTGGGTTCTATTAGTCAAGAAATTGTAGATCCATCTGCCTATTTTTCCGATAATTCCTTTTGAACGCATTTTATGTGCAATAACACCATGGTCACATTTATCAATGGCTTTTGCGAAATCTGTGTAAATTACATCAGCGTTTTGTTTGTCTTCCATAGCATCTAATGCCATATCATAGTGGTCCAGCAACCTGCGACAGGCAAGAGCTGCCCTTGTGGGGGTTTTCTTTTTTGCTTTCACGACTGCAATGCGTACGTCGCCAATGTACATGTGGCAGACGCTTCACGAAACTGTCGGAATTAGCAGAATAGAAAATACGAGAGCAACCATACAGGGCCTGGGAGCAAAGTCGAGTTAGAGTCCTTGAGGGTCTCTTCTCAGACTAGCCTCACCTGGTCCTGCTCCACGTTGATCGTTGGAATCTCCTCAATGATTTAACACTTTAAGGGACTCCTAGGGTCCTCATCACATTTATAGTTTAGTGAATATAGGCAACTCGGTGTTGAAGACACCTAGAGCTGGAGGCTTGAGTAATGTTGGCAGTATTCAGAAGTGGTTCACCGGAAACACCGCATAAAGTTTAACAGTAGTTTATTTACTAACTTAACCACTAATACAAAGGGTGCTTGATTTACTGTAGATTGGCGTCAGAAAGGCTATGGTTGCATTAGCGAGACTCTTGACGTCTGGCTAATCGACTCGGATCCACTCGTGGAGTTACCTAACTTAACACAATTGACAGCCAATCATTAGCACGGCAACCTAACTGCCAGTGTGCAAAGGGATCACAAGAGTTCCAACCGGATACTCGGTAATGATGATATGCAATAAATCACAAATACACTGTCAATGGGACAGGCAATAACATGCACCATAATAATCACACAATACTAAATGTGTGGTGTATGTGAAGCTCACATTCACAGACGAGCGAAATGTCGTGATACCACACAGATAACACGCACATACCGTCGATTCACCTATAACCTGTGACAGGTATAAGAAGGTGAGAACTGTGGTTGATACCTCAGATCAACACAGACACAATGAAACAATGACAAGATCTTGTACTTACAGATAAGGTATCTCTTTACTCACTCCCTCAGGCACATTTATACAAGCACTCATAGGTGGCCTGATAGCTGGTTTCGCTCGTAGACACGGAGGGTACTCGCAGTAGGGTGTGCTGTATGCTTAACAGACAGACACACGCACACACACTGGCACTGGCGGTGAGTAAGGTGGTGACGTCATGTAATACAGTGAGGGCGGCGGCGGGCGCCTCGAGGTACTGAGGTACAAGCTACACGCTCTGGACAGAGTGGCGGCTGTGGTACCATGTAGGTACACTTGTGGAAAAGTCACACACAGGTTACTTAGGCAGCGGCAATGCCTTAGTTCACTCTAGGTCACTCAAAACGATCTTTGTCACCAGGGGTTACCTGATACCAGTCTGTTTTCGCTCTGGTGATTTTGTCACTATAGGCTTCTGAACAATATATTCACAATCATGATGCTGGGCGAGTGTGGGTATATCGAAAAGACACTGAGTTAACTTGACGGTGAGGAATGGATGGTGTTCAGTCTATTGGCCGATAGACAGAACAGGACACGTCCTTTGTGTAAGGGCTCCCTCGCGTGAATGCTTTTTCCTCAGAGCATCTTGTGGCACACAACACAAAAGAGTTACAATTTGACCAATAGCATTGCAGCAAATGAGCGGGAACCAATCATATTGACCGTTCGATGATCAGTAGGAGAGGTGACGTCATGAACATGTCACGACCACATCATAGCTGTTACTCTCCATCGCGCCGGTTGACCCCAGAGGTCAGATGGTTGCTGGCGTCTCCCCTCTGTCTCTCACGCTGGCCCCAGCCAATGTACTCACAGACCCTTGGTAGCAAGTATGCTTAACTTCCCTGTATCTACTTCCTGCCTGGACATACAGCGGCCTCCGTATTATGAAAGTGTTCCTGGTTAAGTGGGCATTCTGGAGATACCCAACTCTCTCTTCCACCCCAAATCCAGGAGGGCACCCCCCTCCCCCACCATAACCACCATCACCACCACCACCTAATGGAACAGTTGAAATAACCCGCAACTGCCAGCCAATACCAACGCCTTCTCACAAAGTTTTTTTTTTTATACGAATGAGATAATAAAATGTATGATTTTAATGATGACACTAAATTAATGTATTGTTTGTTTGAGCATCATGAACTACATTGCATATTATATGCATGATGTAAATTATGTATTTTTTGAATGATTGAATTGTAGGCACATTAAGCGGATTCGATATTTGATATATCCAGAAAAGGTGATTTCTGTTCAGTTTTAAAATGTTAACGCTAAAGGACTGGTATAAAACGACTCGATGTTTGTCATTTTTAAAATAAACACTAAAACAAGGCCCTTAACATATATAATGTTGAATATAAATTGAATGCATATAAATACAAAGTGGGAGTGGCTGACTGCCTGCCTGCCTGCCTTGCCTAGCCTTGCCTCGTCTTGCCTCGTCTTGCCTCGTCTTGCCTCGTCTTGCCTGTCATTGCCTTGCCTTGCCCTGCCCTGCCTTGGCTGCAGCTGGCTGGCTGGCTGGCTGGCTGGCTGGCTGGCTGGCCGGCCGGCCGTAAATCAACTCTTAACACCACCACACCACACCACACCACGCCACACCACACCACACCACACCACACCACACCACACCACACCACACCACACCACACCACACCACACCATCACTCATCACCCACCACCCGCCCCAGTCTCCCAGCCTTTCTTATATACCCGAGCAGGCCCTTTAAATTATTTGAATTGTTGCACTGTGGCCAATGGCACGATCGCTGCTGCTCAAACATATTCTGGTTCACAAATATTATAATATATTATATTATATTATATTATATATATATATATATATATATATATATATATATATATATATATATATATATATATATATATATATATATATATATATATATATATATATATTCATGAAACACATTAAAACCTTGATCATTTATTCATTTATTACGTCTAGTGAAGAATTGCTTTTGTTCATTTGTATGATTAAAAATTGATAGAATAAGAATTCCTCGCTTAAAGTAAAATATAAAATATATATTGGATTTATATGATTGGTTAATATTCCAAGTGATGCTGAATATCCCCTATAATTTTGTTTTGTTTGTTTGTTATGTACACATTCCAAATGAAATCAATATAAATGTTATTATTAATGTTTGAAAGTTGATTGTCTACTTGAATCTCTCTATTAAAGTGTGTGTGGCTCCGGATGGAGCCTGGTTATAGTATTTGTCGCGGTGGGTGGCAGAAGTGCTTACTTCTTCTCTGTCTTCTTTGGCAAAAGAACTGCCTGAATGTTTGGAAGAACACCTCCCTGTGCAATGGTTACGCCAGACAGAAGTTTGTTGAGTTCTTCGTCGTTGCGGATGGCCAACTGCAAGTGACGTGGGATGATACGGGTCTTCTTGTTGTCACGTGCGGCGTTACCGGCGAGCTCCGAGAACTTCGGCAGCGAGGTATTCCATGACGGCTGCCAGGTAGACAGGAGCGCCAGCACCGACGCGTTCGGCGTAGTTGCCCTTACGCAGCAGACGGTGAATTCTGCCCACGGGGAACTGAAGTCCGGCCCTGCTGGAGCGAGACTTTGACTTGCCCTTCACTTTGCCTCCCTTGCCGCGTCCTGACATTGCTGCTGCTGTTGTGGGTTTGTGGTGTTTTAATGCCGGCCCGCAGATCGAGCTTCGTGTTATATACCCCGCTCAGGATCAAGGGAGCCCGCCACTGACCAATCAGCGCGCTCCGCCACGCGACCCGCTCTGAGCTGAGTCGCGAGCGGGATATAAAAGGAAAGCTCGCCTCGCGCAAAAGTTCATTATTGTATCGCAACGCCAGCCAGCACGAGCATCATCATGCCACCCAAGGCATCTGGAAAGGCTGCCAAGAAGGCCGGAAAGGCCCAGAAGGCCATTGCCAAGGGCGATAAGAAAAAGAAGCGCAGGAGGAAGGAGAGCTACAGCATCTACATCTACAAAGTGCTGAAGCAGGTCCACCCCGACACTGGTATCTCTTCCAAAGCCATGTCGATCATGAACTCGTTCGTGAACGACATCTTCGAGCGCATCGCCGCCGAGGCTTCTCGCCTGGCCCACTACAACAAGCGTTCCACCATTACCAGTCGGGAGATCCAGACGGCTGTAAGGCTCCTGTTGCCCGGAGAACTGGCCAAGCACGCCGTCTCTGAGGGCACTAAGGCCGTCACCAAGTACACCTCCTCCAAGTAAACGGCTTACTTACTGCCCTGTGGTGGTGGCTTGGCCTCAAACCAACAAACTCGGCTCCATTGGAGCCACACTTTAATTTCTAAAGAGATTGTGAGTGTTAGACACCAATACTATTATAACAAAAACCTCTGCCACTGAAAGCAAATAGCTATAAAATGAGAATATTTATGAAACTGTCTGTGTGTGTTTCTCTCTCTCAGTCTCTGTCTGTCTGTCTGTCTGTCTGTCTGTCTTGTCTGTCTGTCTGTCTGTCTGTCTGTCTGTCTGTCTGTCTGTCTGTCTGTCTGTCTGTCTGTGTCTCTCTCTCTCTCTCTCTCTCTCTCTCTCTCTCTCTCTCTCAACACATATAAGCACTCGGTATCTTTTTTCTAGAGATTAGAGATTCATTGTTATGTTCCACATTAGGATTACTATGCAGGCCACCCTCTTAGGTTTGAAAATGTCAAGAAAACGGTTAATTTAAAATGTCATCTCCTAACTTAACAGATTAAGCCAGAGGACCGAAAACAGAATAAAACAGGACTGGACAGTATGTCACTTATACAAGCTGCTTTTATTTCTAGTACAGTATGACAATTTTTATTTGGGGGGGGGGGGGGGGGGGGTGTGATCCTTGACAGTGCATAAGAGCGAAAAGCGACGGCGTTTTGTTTGTAAGAGGAACAGGTTGTACTACAAATGACTACTTGATTTATTGATATCACGTGTATGTATGACACCTAAATTAGTGTATTTATTTATTTATTTATTTATTTATTTATTATATGTGTAGATGAAGGTTAATTCATATGACTGATGCTAGGAATGTCTGAAATCTCCTTAGAAGGATATTTTGGCCCTGAGAAGGGCCGAGTTTGGTGTATACTAGGGTGGTCGATTTAGCTTATGCACGCTCTCCACGGATACGGCGAGCAAGCTGAATGTCCTTTGGCATGATGGTGACACGCTTGGCGTGGATGGCACAGAGGTTAGTGTCCTCGAAGAGACCGACCAGGTAAGCCTCGGATGCCTCCTGTAAAGCCATGACGGCAGACGACTGGAAGCGAAGATCGGTCTTGAAGTCCTGGGCAATCTCGCGCACCAGACGCTGGAAGGGAAGTTTCCTGATGAGCAACTCGGTGCTCTTCTGGTAACGACGGATCTCACGCAGGGCGACCGTTCCGGGCCCTGTAACGGTGAGGCTTCTTCACACCCCCTGTGGCAGGAGCAGACTTGCGTGCTGCCTGGTGGCCAGCTGCTTACGAGGAGCCTTGCCTCCCGTGGACTTGCGAGCAGTCTGCTTGGTGCGAGCCATGGTGAACAACTGTGGTTTGTGATGGCCGGCGCCGAAAATTTTTTGCTTATATACGCCGTCTCGAGGCGCTTGCTCGAGCGCCATTGGCTGCTCGACTCGCCTACGTCACCCCGTTGCCCCTCCCCTCCTTCCTCTGGCTGCAGCCAACAGGCGGCTCACCTCAATCACTATTATCGCTGATTTTGCTCTATTTTTTGGATTTGTGCAAAGTCATTTCACAGGGACGTGAAACAGACGAGTAGGCAACTGCAGTTTTGAAAGCGTTGTGAGAAAGCCGTGTCTACTCGACCACAAGCGTAAAGTAAGGGCAGGCAGGAGTTGCAATGCTACTAGTACGTCCGCTTGATGGGATATAGTCGGGAAATCGTGCTGGCATTCGTCAATTCGATTCACACAACTTCAACACCATGACTGGACGCGGCAAGGGAGGCAAGGGACTCGGAAAGGGTGGCGCCAAGCGTCATCGTAAGGTGCTACGTGACAACATCCAGGGCATCACCAAGCCCGCTATTCGTCGCTTAGCTCGTCGTGGCGGCGTCAAGCGTATTTCGGGTCTCATCTACGAAGAGACCCGTGGCGTCCTGAAGGTGTTCCTCGAGAACGTCATCCGTGATGCTGTAACCTACACGGAACACGCCAAGAGGAAGACCGTCACTGCCATGGACGTGGTGTACGCTCTGAAGCGCCAGGGTCGTACCCTCTACGGATTCGGCGGATAAGAGCTTTGCTAATCCATCGATTCCACCCACCACCACCTCAAAACGGGACCTAATTAGGTCCCTATACTTTTTTACTGAAGGGCTTAATAGACGATAACATAAATTGTTTTGATATCAGCTAGCACATTGGGTCTTATGAAATCTATTTTTTATCCTCGCATGCTTAAGGGACTCTGATTGGGGGAGGGAGGGGGGGGGGGAAGGTTTGTTACGTTATATACTAGCAGAGCAGGATCATTGGTGGGGAGGGGGAGAGAGAGAGAGAGAGATCTTTCCCAACTCTTCCTTTTTACATGAGTGAGCTACCCGTTTTATTCATTTTATCCTTCTCAGAGCTGTTTTGATAGTATCCAAATGATGGTAAATGAAAAGGGAGGACACGAATATCTACCCAGAATTCAGGACTGGCAATCGATATGCATGTTTGAGTGCGAATCTTTTTCTCTCTCAACTTAGGTATACGTTTATGTCGTACCTAAAAGCGAGAACCACACTATTGGGACAAGTATGCAAGGCCCAATTTTCCTAACAAGCACAGTTAATTTTGTTATTTTCGAACATTTCTTTCCAAATTGGTTTATCCAATTAACAGTATTATATTAAGATCATGAATGCTGGGTTAGGTTAGGTTAGGTTAGGTTAGGTTAGGTTAGGTTAGGTTAGCTTAGGTTAGCTTAGGTTTAGGTTAGGTTAGGTTAGGTTAGGTTAGGTTAGCTTAGCTTGGTTAGCTTAGGTTAGGTTAGGTTAGCTTAGCTTGGTTAGCATAGGTTAGGTTAGGTTGATTACATTTCTATGTTAGATTTAACTCAAATTCAAAACAATTGCAGTCATTCGGCTTGTTAGTCAAACTCGCCTCTAATAGAGGCAATTTGTCTAACAAGACTATTTAGTTTTGTGTGCATATATTATATATATATATATATATATATATATATATATATATATATATATATATATATATATATATATTATAGCTTCAAGACTCCGAACCAATATAGAAGCATCAAGAGGAAGTGCTTGTGTTATGGGCCAATAGGCCTTCTGCAGTTACTTCCATTCTTATGTTTTTATTCCCATTGGTTCGTGTTTTATCCTTGTGTAAATGTCAATCACCTTACCCAAAACTTTGGTACCATATCACCTCACACCATGTATGTATATATATATATATATATATATATATATATATATATATATATATATATATATATATATATATATATATATATATATATATATATATATATAATATACAGAGTAAATCTACCCCAAAAGTAATGATTATTTGTCTACAAAACTAAACTCTTTTTGGAATCATATGAGGCCCCTCCACTGAGGGGGGGAGGCCCTGGATGTTTATTGTCATGTGTATTCATGCTGCTTGCATGTCGTCGTTTATTTTGCCTTTGTTGTTTTTCTTGACAGCTTTCTTTGCCCTTGGGTGGTTTTGGGAGATTTTGAAGCTCTCTTTATTTTGGGCTTTTTTGTTCCCAACAACAAGCTGCTGCTGCTGCTTCTTTTTCAAGGCTGTAGGTGGTTTGTTGCTTGTGGCGGCTTTCTTGGGAGTTACCACGGCCTTCTTTGCTGCTGTAGATGGTTTCTTGGTTGTGGTGGCTTTCTTGGGAGTTAGAACGGCCCTCTTCTCTGCTACGGCCAGCTGAATGATCCACTAGCTCCACTTCCCTTGGTCTGAACAAGAATGCCGTCAGCCACTGCTTTCTTGAGAAATCTTCGGATGTAAATGGCGATCTTGGCAGCCTCGACTTTGTTGTTGGCAACAACGTACTTCTTGATTGCTTGTAGAGACGAGCCCTTACGGTCTTTGAGTGCTGCGGACCGCGGCTAGAACCATTTGACTAGTTTTCGGGGTGAGCAACCTGGACGCGGAGGTTTCCTGGTGGTGGCCACCACAGCAGCAGCAGCAGCAGCAGCAGCCGCAGCCTTCTTGGTAGGCTTTGCTTCTACCATGATGATGATGATGAACCAACCAAGGTGATGAGAGACGCTCAGACAGTCACGGGGGAATGATGCTGCCGCCGCTTGAGCCGAACCTATTTATGTGCCGGCACGGTACAGAAGCTGCAACCTGGCAACTCGTCCACCAATCACGGACGGTTGGTTTTACGGCTCCGAAACCTGGATCCCATATCTTCTCTAAAATAGAAGCATTTGTTCATGTTCTTTGTAAAAGTATCATAAAGCAGGACAGATGAGACAAATATCATAAAAACTGAAGAGCAGATGAGCACACACATGTTTGTATTACAAAGAAATCCACAAATTCATTAGAAATTGGCAGGGCAGGCTGAGGAAGTAGGTAGATGTAAAAATGTCTGTAAATTGGCGAAAGAACATAAACCCAAGACTGAATAAACGATGTTAAATATCCATGCCAAGGAGACAAAAATATGTTAGGATACAATTACCATTAAGACACCACAAGCAGGTCCGTATCCAGCCGTGATGACTAAAAGAGTTGGTTATTAGCCACAATGTGTAGGCAGTCTCATGCCAACGGCCATACCACGTTGAGAACACCGCTTCTCGTCCGATCAGCGAAGTTAAGCAACGTTGGGTTTGGTTAGTACTTGGATGGGTGACCGCCTGGGAACACCAAATGCTGTTGGCAATAATGTTTTTTGTTTTGTTTCGTTTTGTTTTTGTTTGAATGGCTGGCTCCACGGGAAATTCACGGAGTTGTGTGGAATAAGGCCTGGTAAAATGAATTAATATGTATGTCATGTTTAAAACAAACTCGCTTAATATAGATAGTGTGTGAGGCTTTATACAAAAACAAACAACCAAAACCAAACATGTTTTGTGTGTATATATATATATATATATATATATATATATATATATATATATATATATATATATATAGCTTAATCCGGGTTTGAACTCGCAACTCCAAGAATACGCATCACTTATATACACTTTACCACTGGACCACTGCTGCAGGACACTTGATGCTGAGGTATCAATTTAATGACGTAAATGCCATTTCCACAAATAAATGATAATTTAAAAGTATTTGTATGTACAAATCTTTTCTGTTTAAAAGGCTACA
>NW_027189423.1:0-2500 GCF_040958095.1 Procambarus clarkii | reverse complement strand
TCTACGAAGAGACCCGTGGCGTCCTGAAGGTGTTCCTCGAGAACGTCATCCGTGATGCTGTAACCTACACGGAACACGCCAAGAGGAAGACCGTCACTGCCATGGACGTGGTGTACGCTCTGAAGCGCCAGGGTCGTACCCTCTACGGATTCGGCGGATAAGAGCTTGCTAATCCATCGATTCCACCCACCACCACCTCAAAACGGGACCTAATTAGGTCCCTATACTTTTTTACTGAAGGGCTTAATAGACGATAACATAAATTGTTTTGATATCAGCTAGCACATTGGGTCTTATGAAATCTATTTTTTATCCTCGCATGCTTAAAGGGACTCTGATTGGGGGAGGGAGGGGGGGGGGGAAGGTTTGTTACGTTATATACTAGCAGAGCAGGATCATTGGTGGGGAGGGGGAGAGAGAGAGAGAGATCTTTCCCAACTCTTCCTTTTTACATGAGTGAGCTACCCGTTTTATTCATTTTATCCTTCTCAGAGCTGTTTTGATAGTATCCAAATGATGGTAAATGAAAAGGGAGGACACGAATATCTACCCAGAATTCAGGACTGGCAATCGATATGCATGTTTGAGTGCGAATCTTTTTCTCTCTCAACTTAGGTATACGTTTATGTCGTACCTAAAAGCGAGAACCACACTATTGGGACAAGTATGCAAGGCCCAATTTTCCTAACAAGCACAGTTAATTTTGTTATTTTCGAACATTTCTTTCCAAATTGGTTTATCCAATTAACAGTATTATATTAAGATCATGAATTGCTGGGTTAGGTTAGGTTAGGTTAGGTTAGGTTAGGTTAGGTTAGGTTAGGTTAGCTTAGGTTAGCTTAGGTTAGGTTAGGTTAGGTTAGGTTAGGTTAGGTTAGCTTAGCTTGGGTTAGCTTAGGTTAGGTTAGGTTAGCTTAGCTTGGGTTAGCATAGGTTAGGTTAGGTTTGATTACATTTCTATGTTAGATTTAACTCAAATTCAAAACAATTGCAGTCATTCGGCTTGTTAGTCAACTCGCCTCTAATAGAGGCAATTTGTCTAACAAGACTATTTAGTTTTGTGTGCATATATATATATATATATATATATATATATATATATATATATATAATATATATATATATATATTATATATAATATTTATAGCTTCAAGACTCCGAACCAATATAGAAGCATCAAGAGGAAGTGCTTGTGTTATGGGCCAATAGGCCTTCTGCAGTTACTTCCATTCTTATGTTTTTATTCCCATTGGTTCGTGTTTTATCTTGTGTAAATGTCAATCACCTTACCCAAAACTTTGGTACCATATCACCTCACCCATGTATGTATATATATATATATATATTATATATATATATATATATATATATATATATATATATATATATATATATATATATATATATATATATATAATATACAGAGTAAATCTACCCCAAAAGTAATGATTTATTTGTCTACAAAACTAAACTCTTTTTGGAATCATATGAGGCCCCTCCACTGAGGGGGGAGGCCTGGATGTTTATTGTCATGTGTATTCATGCTGCTTGCATGTCGTCGTTTATTTTGCCTTTGTTGTTTTTTGACAGCTTTCTTTGCCTTGGGTGGTTTGGGAGATTTTGAAGCTCTCTTTATTTGGGCTTTTTGTTCCCAACAACAAGCTGCTGCTGCTGCTTCTTTTTCAAGGCTGTAGGTGGTTTGTTGCTTGTGGCGGCTTTCTTGGGAGTTACCACGGCCTTCTTTGCTGCTGTAGATGGTTTCTTGGTTGTGGTGGCTTTCTTGGGAGTTAGAACGGCCCTCTTCTCTGCTACGGCCAGCTTGAATGATCCACTAGCTCCACTTCCCTTGGTCTGAACAAGAATGCCGTCAGCCACTGCTTTCTTGAGAAATCTTCGGATGTAAATGGCGATCTTGGCAGCCTCGACTTTGTTGTTGGCAACAACGTACTTCTTGATTGCTTGTAGAGACGAGCCCTTACGGTCTTTGAGTGCTGCGACCGCGGCTAGAACCATTTGACTAGTTTTCGGGTGAGCAACCTGGACGCGAGGTTTCCTGGTGGTGGCCACCAGCACAGCAGCAGCAGCAGCAGCCGCAGCCTTCTTGGTAGGCTTTGCTTCTACCATGATGATGATGATGAACCAACCAAGGTGATGAGAGACGCTCAGACAGTCACGGGGGAATGATGCTGCCGCCGCTTGAGCCGAACCTATTTATGTGCCGGCACGGTACAGAAGCTGCAACCTGGCAACTCGTCCACCAATCACGACGGTTGGTTTTACGGCTCCGAAACCTGGATCCCATATCTTCTCTAAAATAGAAGCATTTGTTCATGTTCTTTGTAAAAGTATCATAAAGCAGGACAGATGAGACAAATATCATAAAAACTGAAGAGCAGATGAGCACACACATGTTTGTATTACAAAAGAAAATCCACAAATTCATTAGAAATTGGCAGGGCAGGCTGAGGAAGTAGGTAGATGTAAAATGTCTGTAAATGGA